>NW_010290733.1:402-1554 GCF_000700745.2 Antrostomus carolinensis | reverse complement strand
TCCTGTCCCCAGGATGTCCCCAGGGTGTCCCTTGTCCCCACAGTGTCCCCATGGTGAGGGGGACATGGTGGCCCTGTCCCCAGGATGTCCCCTGGATGTCCCCATGGTGTCCCTTGTCCCCATAGTGTCCTTATGGTGAAGGGGACATGGTGGCCCTGTCCCCAGGATGTCCCCTGGATGTCCCCATGGTGTCCCTTGTCCCCATAGTGTCCTTATGGTGAAGGGGACATGGTGGCCCTGTCCCCAGGATGTCCCCTGGATGTCCCCATGGTGTCCCTTGTCCCCATAGTGTCCTTATGGTGAAGGGGACATGGTGGCCCTGTCCCCAGGATGTCCCCTGGATGTCCCCATGGTGTCCCTTGTCCCCATAGTGTCCTTATGGTGAAGGGGACATGGTGGCCCTGTCCCTGCTGTGTCCCTTAGGGGACATGGTGGCCCTGTCCCCAGGATGTCCCCTGGATGTCCCCATGGTGTCCCTTGTCCCCATAGTGTCCTTATGGTGAAGGGGACATGGTGGCCCTGTCCCCAGGATGTCCCCTGGATGTCCCCATGGTGTCCCTTGTCCCCATAGTGTCCTTATGGTGAAGGGGACATGGTGGCCCTGTCCCTGCTGTGTCCCTTTGGTGTCCCCATGTCCCCTGGTGTCCCTTGTTCACATGGGGTCCCCACGGTGGGAGGGACATGGTGGCTGTGTGTCCTGTCCCCAGGATGTCCCCAGGGTGTCCCCATGTCCCCTGATGTCCCCATGGTGTTCCTTGTCCCCAGGGTGTCCCCACGGTGAGGGGGATATGGTGGCCTTGTCCCTGCTGTGTCCCCATGATGTCCCTGTGTCCCTTGTCCCTCTGGTGTCCTCAGGATGTCCCCATGTCCCCTGATGTTCCCACAGTGTCCTTTGTCCCCATAGTGTCCCCATGGTGAGGGAGACATGGTGGCCCTGTCCTTGCCGTGTTCTTTTGGTGTCCCCATGTCCCTCTGGTGTCCCAGTGGTGTCCCTTGTCCCCAAGGTGTCCCCACGATGAGGGGAACATGGTGGCCCTGTCTCTGCCATGTCCCCAGGATGTCGCCATGTCCCTTGTCCCTCTGGTGTCCCCACAGTGTCCCCATGTCCCCTGATGTCCCCATGGTGTCCCTTGTCCCCACAGTGTCCCCATG
>NW_010290733.1:0-297 GCF_000700745.2 Antrostomus carolinensis | reverse complement strand
TGATTTCCCCATGGTGTCCCTGGTCCCCACAGTGTCCCCATGATGAGGGGGACATGGTGGCCCTGTCCCTGCCGTGTCCCCAGGACGTCCCCATGTCCCTTTGCTGTCCCTGTCCCCGGGGTGTCCCCTTGGTGTCCCCACACTGTCCCCTGTCCCTGCGGTGTCCCCACACTGTCCCCTGTCCCCGCGGTGTCCCCACACTGTCCCCTGTCCCCAGTGCCAGCCCCAGGAGCTGCTCCGGGCCCGGCTCAGCGCCCTCGGCCACATCCTGACCCTGCAGGAGCGGGAGCTGGGCCG
>NW_010290732.1:0-3620 GCF_000700745.2 Antrostomus carolinensis | reverse complement strand
GGCAAACTTGCTGAGGGTGCACTCACTCCCTGTCCGTGTCACTGACGAAATCATATGCCTATGGAATGTGGACCAAGGATGTGGGAGTCTTAAGCACATTCTCTTAAAATTCATCTGATCTTTGTATTTTTTCTGATTAATTTAAGGAAAATGTTGAACTCAAATGGGACAGTAGTTCTAGGCTATAGTTCAGCTTGAAATATAAATATTAAATGTTTTTCATTTTCTGCTGTTTATTTTTTCAAAGTAACTTTACAGTACAGTGTTTGGTACCTTTGAGTGTAATTAGTTTGTCTTTTTTATTTTTATTAAGCAGAAGTAAGAATATTATGGTGAGGAAGGATATTTAGAGGAATTACTTTGTGTTCAAGACTAGGGAGTCAGCTCTTTAGTTAGACTTAACTGGACAAATTATTTGGGAGCCACTCTAAGGAAAATATCTGTCTTCCTCTTTATGCTTTAAATACTTGTAGAACCTGACTAATCAGTCAGAGCCTGAAATAGTATTTTCATTAGAACTCACCATAAATGTGCCTGTTGCATTCTGGTATGGTCTGAGAAAACTATGGACAGTGGCTGCAGTTAACTGATTTTAGTGTACTAGCTTGTCATCACTATTGCGGTGTAATAATACCAAGCAGGATTTCCTTGCACTGGTGTCTTTCCTTTTTTAACTAAATCAGCTAAAATAGGTTTTAATATCTAATCCTTACTTATTAGCTCCAAACTGTAAAGAGTGCTATGTTCTGCTCTTCCTCCACTATTCAAAGTGAAATATAGACATAGTCATAGGAGATGGAATGGTTACTTACAAAGAATTTTCTTTTTCCTGGAAAGATGAACGAGGTTTGGACTGAAAGAAGTTGATGCAGTTTTGGTGTTTGGTACCCTTGGTTTTACCACTGGTAGCAGGGACATGAAAACAGGCAGATAATTACCAATAATTCTTTGTTCTGTCCCAATAAACTAAAAAAAAAAAAAACAAAACAGAAAATACATTCTTCCTCTCCACACCCCCCTGCTTCAAAATGCTGGTTTTTATTCCTTTAAGACCATTATCATACATAAATTGAAACTGAAACTACCCCTGCAGCTCTATTCCATGCGCTTATCAGTCTGAAGATGCCTGACATATAATAAACTAGATAATATTAAAGGTGTTTTTCCTTAGGCAATTCTGTATTTCAAGGTCATATGCAGCATACTCAAATATACTAAGAAAAAGTATATTTACAAATTAATTAACAAATTAATTACAAATTAAAAGAATTAACAAATTGCTGAGCATGCATTTTAAGCTCTTTTGTAGCCGTTGATCTCCTCGAACTTTAGAGATCACTTCACGAACTGAACACACTTCCTTTATTCACATCACGACTGGTGAATATGTAACCCACCCTGACTGAAACACTTTTCTTTGGGAATATTTCTTGTGCACAAAGACTGCAAGTCCAGCATATACAACTTAATAGAAAGCAGTGATTTATTGCAAGGTGTAGATAACTGGGAATGTGTTAGTCCTAGCTAAATGTTAATATGCCCTGCATAAGGCATCTGATAAGTCATGAGGGGTCATGAATCCCGGTTTAGGATTCTTTTATTTCTATTATTAAACTGTTCTTATTTCAACCTATGGGTCTCCTCACCCTTGCCCAAAATCCTCTCCCCTATCCCCTGGGGGTGGGGGGAAGTGGGTGAACGGCTGTGTCGGCTGCTGGCCAAGGGCTAGCCCAGTGGAACTATCACATCGCGGATGAGTGGAATACACCTCACTCAAAAGAGAGAAGTAGCAAGATGTTTTATTGAGGTAAAAATAATAATTTGACAGAGCTAAGTAAATTCAATGGAATTTAACAAAATTTAACAGTGGTTTACCGGGGTTCAGTAAGTTTGATAGTAAGGTTCTCTTTATTAATTACTGCATGGAAGAACCATACAAAGGAAAATTGAGTTAGACTTGAGTTAGAACAATTCACACAGAGATCGCAGACACAGAAGGAAGGATAAGGAACGCCCTCCTGTTGAGTCACGAGGCTCAGAGTGGATCCCCCTTGCTTACTAAACTCCTGAGAGAACTTAGGTGTGGCTAAATCCAGTCTTAGTCTGAGACTTGGACAATGGTTTATGTCTAGCAGAATTATGTTTAAAAGTTTATATTAATTAATATTTAATAGTTCCATGGATTAGTTATGTTTCATTAGTATTAATTCAGCATGCTATCAGTCACTTACCAAAGATCTGCTGTTGGTAAAAGCTCTCTCTGCCTCGAGGAGTGACCTTGAGAGGTGTCCCATCTCAAGGGGACATCACCGACATGGAGCCACACTTTCTAGCAGGCTCAAAGAAGGCTCACTTAGGCTGTCACATTTACAGAACAAAGTGCTTGGCTGTACCCAAATTACATGCAGTGAGAAAGGTATGCATGAGAGAGACTCCTTGTACCCACACTTTCCTTTGTTCCTTGATAAATGCGTCTTGGAAAAGCCACCCACTATTCATGTGTTAATTGCATGATTGGTGATCCAAGCTCATATGCATTGATGCTCACTTTGTCACTCTGTTCCTTTGCGGGTTTTCAGAGAACAGATGGAAACTAGAGGAGTTCTAGGCCTGTTAATGGCTCAAGCCTTTACCTCCCTTGGAGCCTGTACCAGCCTCCTGCTAATTCGGTTAAGGGGTCAAGTGCATCGTCACACCTCAGACCACAGCAACAAAAATGTCTGGTCTCACTGAGTAACGACTTATTGTTATGGGTATCCAGATAGGGAAGGGGGAACTTGAATCATTCTATTAATCCTTTATGAGAATTTCAGAGACTTGGAAATAAGTAATTTGTACCAGAGACATTTCCTAAACTGTCCTATTCCAGAAATGTGGTGACTTAGCAAGTACCTGCACAGTTTCAAATTCAGGTTGGTCATGCTTGCTTCTGAAACTCCATCTCTCCAAGCTAGGGATGTTTGTTTATTTTTGTAAAGAGCAGATGTATTCCTATATTGTATTCTTCAGTCACTAAAATTTGCCTCAGATTTGCAGGGTCAGAGATTCCTTAATGAAGTGTTTTACCTTTTAATGTTTTACACTCTGAAAAGTTTCACAAAGCACTTCAGAACAACACTAGCGTACTTCAGAAGAAAGCCTGTTTGTAGCTGCTACAGTGGCTGTCCCAAGCTGCCCAGATGGAGACTGACAGTGTACATCCTGGCTGGTCTAGGTATGCTAAAATGTCATCATCAGCAAATGGAGTTCAGAGCACTCACAGTCATCTGTTAACGACAACAGACACTAAATTCAGCATGTGTCTGGGGCTGCCAAGCAAAATGACAGTACCTTGTTGCTGCTCATGATGAGGTGCCAGAGCTCTTACTGAAGTTCTTGGTGGGCTGCTGCTTGATTGTACCAGCTTACCCCCAGCTTTCTTTCTGGGTGCTGTGTCTTTCAGCGTGAGGGGGTCATAGCTGAACCTCCCCTGAGTTTTTCTGTACAGACAAGGTGGTTTCAGGATTGTCAGCAAAGCTTCATGTCTGAAGTGCCCTCGCTTTTATCAGAATTCATCATCCAGTCGATTTGAGAGGCAGCAGAATGCAGAATATATATTGTGGTGGGTTGACCCTGGCTAG
>NW_010290731.1:5991-29453 GCF_000700745.2 Antrostomus carolinensis | reverse complement strand
CCTTTGCATTCTCTCCCTGACGAGTAGAGACTGACCCTGAGAATTTTTCATTACAAAATTCAGTAGCAATGCTTAGCTTATTTATTCTGTCAGTTCTGCACCCAACTTTTTTTCTGATGTCACAAATGTATAATGTTGAAACATGTAGAAACATTAGTTCTCCTAGTAAATTCTGTAAACATAACTTCTCTAATGCATATAGCAACACAGTTTTCTAATACTCAACTTTCAAATATATCCTGCCCTAAAATTGAGAGGCTTAGGCATTTTTCTCGTCTAAAGCCAAATAAGCTTTGCCAAGTGGATATTGAAAGCTCTGTACTAATCCATTTCTTGTGATCAGGCAGGATGAAAAATTTCACAGAGTACTGCTAAATATCAATATGAAAACCAGATTGCAACAAGAGAGCTCGTAGGTCTAACTTCAAACCAGCAAACACTGAGAATAACCCTTTGAACATTATCTGTCGCCTTAA
The DNA here is from genome assembly GCF_000700745.2 of Antrostomus carolinensis. Classification (NCBI taxonomy): domain Eukaryota; kingdom Metazoa; phylum Chordata; class Aves; order Caprimulgiformes; family Caprimulgidae; genus Antrostomus; species Antrostomus carolinensis. The sequence goes on along the minus strand of NW_010290731.1, from coordinate 28,977 downwards.
AGGCTACCTAAAATTATAAACTAATTAAACAGTCACTGGAGCAGCAGGACTGAAGGAAATTGGTTTGCCTTAAGGAAGAGCCTTGTCTTTGGGTTCTCCAGTGCTTAATCAGGTGTGAGCTCTCAGAGTTCCTCCGATCATTCAGAACAGGTCTCCCCGGATCATCTAGAGTCTGGCATTGTAGCTGAGCCAATATTGCAGCCCTTCCTTCACTGAGATCATCAGTTTATAACTCTCATTCAGCTGCTCATTTTCATTGAATTTGTGGGAAGTTGAGCAGTGCTTATCTGACAGATTGGGCCGAAACTCACCAATAGGTTTAAAAATTAGTGGTAGAGCTAGCAGACTGATATACAGACAGCACAATCGCATTAGCCTTGTTTCCTTTGGAAACTGAGCTAACAAAAAGCCATAAGAGTCAGTGGAGGAAAATCCAAGGTCATCCTAACCTATTCTGATCCATCAGCTGAAATCATATTAATCTACCCAGTATGAAAGGTTAAAAGCTCTTCTGTCAGTTCAATTTGTTATTAGAATATAAATAGCTAGAGGAAAACACACTTCTACTGATAAGCGTAGCATTTCATTCTGTGAACATCAGGGAGTTCATGTTTAGAAAAATTGCCAGGAAAAATAATGCTTTAGCATATGTCTTATATGTTTTGTGACATCAGAGAAAAGGGATTCATAAAGGGTGCAATCAATCCTTTGGAAAATAAAATAATATAGCTAAAAAATGTTCTTTAATCATCACCAAAGCCAACCTAATGGTACTGAATATTTAAGTAATTATTTGTCTTAGATACAACCTAGATACAAAAATGGATATTTTGGGCCCCTACAATACAATTTTAATTTTTTGACTGAGACTCTGTGATCTTTTCTTTGCCACGTTGTACAATGATTGGCTAACATACTGTAGAATTATTGGAGAGAGGGAGTCGTAGTCATACAAGCAGGTTATAGACAGGATCACTGATACCCTTATCTTTGCAGGAAGCTTGCTGCCAAATGTTTAAAATCAGACCCTGTGTAAGAAAGCTGGTTTACAACCTAGGCAGCAAAATGTATCTTTGGTATCAACATTCTGAGCTTGCAGCTCAGAAGGCCAACCGTATCCTGGGCTGCATCAAGAGAAGTGTGTCCAGCAGGTTGAGGGAGGTGATTCTGCCCCTCTACTCCGCCCTTGTAAGGCCCCACCTGGAGTACTGCATCCAGTTCTGGAGCCCCCAACATAAGAAAGACATGGACCAGTTAGAACAAGTCCAGAGGAGGCCACCAGGATGATCTGAGGGCTGGAGCACCTCTCCTATGAAGACAGGCTGAAAGAGTTGGGGCTGTTCAGCCTGGAGAAGAGAAGGCTCCGGGGAGATCTTATAGCGGCCTCCCAGTACCTGAAGGGGCTACAAGAAAGCTGGGGAGGGACTTTTCATAAGGGCAGTTAATGACAAAACAAGGGGAAATGGGTTTAAGCTGAAAGAGGGGAGGTTTAGATTAGATATTAGGAAGAAGTTCTTCACTGTGAGGGTGGTCAGACACTGGAACATGTTGCCCAAGGAAGTCATGGCTGCTCCTCCCTGGAAGTGTTGAAGGCCAGGTTGGATGAGGCTTTGAGCAACCTGGTCTAGTGGAAGGTGTCCCTGCTGATGGCAGGGGGGTTGGAACTGGATGATCTTTAAGGTCCCTTCCTATCCAAACCATTCTATGATTCTATGATATATTTTTTTTCTGTTCAAGAGCATTTCAAACAAGAAAATTACTGAATTTGTTAATCTACGATATAGAGAAAAGAGTACTTAGTTTGTATTTAAAAAGCACGAAGAACTATAAAGTCAGGATAAATTCTGCTCTGACTTTGCACTCAGCCTCTTCTAGACTAAATATTCAGCCTTGGTGTTAGGCTGAAATCCTGTTTCCATTAAATTCCTGTTGTAGAATGAGGAAGTGTAAAGCAGACTATCCGATAAAATAATCATGTAATCATGTATTACAGAAGGATTTAAATTGAACAAAACCACCTAAGAACTAAAGCAGACAAGAAAAAAATGTCTGTGTTCCGATAGCTTCAACTGGAAAGGTACGTTTGGGAGCTGGGATACTTATGTTGTAGAGCTCTTGTTTTTGGAGGAGAAGCTGAACTTTTTTAAATGTATTAAAGATTAGTAGCTCTGTTGCATAATGGGGAAATATTACATCCTGCATCCAAGAAGTTGCCATTGATATCAGGAGGAAATGCAACACAAGAAACTGAGCACAGAATAAATAGGTGCAATTAATTTACAGAATAATTGACTGGTCAGTTTCTTCCAATTTTAATACTGAGTTTTATTACAGAGCACTGTCTTAAATCTGGGTGACCAAAATTTCCAATTAGGAAAAATTGGAGCATTTAAGATGGACATCATTTAGCAACAACATTCTCACACAAATAGAAGGAATAGAGTCTTGTCTTAACCTTGGAGAACTCACTTTAGATGAAAACTGCATTTCAACACTAGATGGTACTATATTTACCAAGGTAGTGGTAGTGCAGGCTGAGACACAGTAGGAATGTTTCTTTATAGTGAACTATTATAGAGGATGAGTTTTTACTCTCTGACAACATAGTGAGTTTTTCAAATATTAAAAAATCTAAGTTTAGCAGAACTGAAGAAAGGAAATGAGGCAGAACAGCCAAGTTCCAGCAAAACAAGTATTTCTTGTTAAAATGTGCATATTTGTGTCTTTAATGATCTAATTGATCTAATGATAATTTATCTAGTTACATTTGGACCCAGTAACACAAACTATGTCACTTGTAACTTGGTTTACCTTCTGTATCAGCCACCTTTTTCTATTATAGCTCACTGTATACTCAGAGCATCTGGTTCATGTTTCAAAGAATTTCAAAGCCCAACAAACTTACAAGACTTAGTGTAAATAAAAACCATCTCATCAGCCTCAGAAGACATGGATTTGAAAATCTGTTTCATCCTTATTACATTTCAATTGAGAACCACAGAATCGTATCTTTAGTTGGTTTAAAGAAAACATACTCCCTAGTAGAGCTATACATAAGCAGTAACTTTTTTTATACCAACCCAGAGGTACATAAGTTAAAGGTAAACATTTAGGAATAGTTTTGCATCTGTTTTTTTAAGAACATTTAGTTTTCTGGGTTTTGTGAAGACAGAAGTTTTGTCCTTGGGAACCCTAGCAATGTACCAGGACACTACTGTGCCAGGTACTATTACCAAAAAAAAAGGTAATTTCTACTCCAAAAGGACTGAAGAGCGGCAGAAACAGAAAAAGGAGTATTATGGAGTAGATTAAAAGATTACATACATGCTAACAAGTGTGATCAGCTCTGTAATTTTTCATCACAAAGGGTTATTTTCTGCAGTTTCATTGAAGAAATATTCTTTCTCTAGATGCTTTCGTTTTTCATTTAGGGAGTGGTGCTGCCTGCACACAGTTTGACAGAAAAAATCTAGAAGAGATAGGGTACTGGCTCCAGACCAAGTATATCTAGAAGAGAGGGGTTTTTAATCAAAGTTCATCTGATCTGATTCTTTTCAGAACAAATTCAGCCAAAGTGAGAACTGACATGTATGTGTGGTCAATGCTGCTTCTCCAATCTTCTGATTTCTGAAAAAGCTGCCTTGTCCATTGTAGATCTTCAGGAATTTAGAGCAAGAATGACCTGTGATTGGTTGCATTAAATGCATCCTTAACCGAACACTAGTATGTGCCCACAGTGGGACAGTCACAGCTTTGCAACCAAAAGTATTTTACACAAGTCATACTTGTTTGCAGCCATCATCCCTGATAGTCATCTTGAGGAAACTATTTCTATGGGTTATAGGTATGTATTTGTCTTCTTAGAGACATATTGATATTTCATTCTTTCCCAGTATCCTACATCTGTCAGTGCAAGTCCCTACCTGATGTAATTTGTGAAGACAATTTTCATGGCACAGTCCACAATTTTCATCTTTCGATCTTGAATAAGGTAGGTGGCCTTCAGCAACAGTATCACCATGCTAGGAATATCAGTGTCCATACTCTGGTGGAGTTGAGTAGGTCTTGTTCATAAAGAAATTGTAACTCCTTTTAGTTTGAGTTTTCGTTTCAGGACACTTTTTGAAGATGTGAGGACAGATCCAAGCATTTAAACATTCTTGTCAGGGTTATTTTCTGCAAGGACATTCATTCCCTGGAGGCTTTGTTATAAAAGGTTGTAGAACAATACTAGAACATTGACTATGTGCCTTTTAAGGTGTTACAACTGCAAGCCCTGAATTTCTTAGAGATCTATCAACAGCATGGTTACTAATTCCTAAAAATTACTTGAGGAATGTCTATCTGACTAATAGAGTATCCTTCTTCTACCATTAAGTAGTACCAAGTACCTTGCAAGCAGGATTTGACGCAGCTGAGGTACACAATTACAATGTGGGCAGTGCTTTGGCAGGCCTCAGGGTAAGTGAAGGATGGAATACTCCATCGGAGCAATTCCAGCTCCAGTGCTGCTGGAAAGCAACAAAAACAGCCCAAGATGTACGGAACTGGAATTTCAGTAATGTGACACAGAAACAAACAGAGCAAACTGTTGACAGCCCTTGCCTTTGGTGTCAAAATCAAATCAATTGTTTACTACTGGAAATAGAACTGTGAATTTGTTGTGAGATTTTCATTAGGGTGCTTCTTTCATGGGAGCATATTGCATTTCTTACCCCAAAGCCAGCACGTTATGGATCTGCTCATGCTATATATCTCATTTCTGTCTTATTTTTGCATGTCACTTATATTCTCAACCCATATTTGTCTCTTTTTACTTAATTCAGAGCAGTAGAGCTGATGCTAGCAGACCAGTTTAGAAATGTCTGCAGCATAAATTTACAGAACAATAACCTCATGTCTTTCAGTGGTTTAATCTTCCTTCCTAATGACAAGGTGGGTTCATGACACAGTCTTTTCTAATTTTTGTAATAATATTAATTATAAACTAATTTCCTTTGATTTAAAATAGTCTTTAATCTCCTTTAATACCCTGTTGTTTTGTGGGTTTTTGTAAGAACAGCAATCAATCAGCACAAAGCTGATTGCAACCACTCTTCCAATTTTACAGTATTGTTGCAGTAATCTGACCCAAAATCAATGAATTGAACTGAACTTTTTAAAGCAGTTTAAATTGACCAACCATCTTTCTAAAGATCAAATTTCTATATCAGAACAACCTCATTGGCAGTTTTGCTAATGAGTGAGCAGAGGAACATTCTGTTCGATTTAATTATGTTTCCTTTTTACAGGTATTGTGTCTGAATCTACAATCCCATTGAATCAATACTGCCTGGACAAGAGCTCCAAAATCAGACAACAAATAGGCAGCAGCTGTACTGAAAGGTGGCTTCTCATGGCTATGGGCAGCAAGGACTTGCCAAAGGAAGCAAGTACCATCATCTTTTAAAATATACTCTTATCTCTCCTTTACTCCAGTGAGGAGGAAAGAGGTGTCTTCAGTGTCAGTAGCTTTGTATCTCCCTCTTTTTCCTCCTCCTCACTTGAAGAAACTCGGTACATTTTTGTTTGTTTTGCACACATATGGTATGTTTGACACCATCTAGTTGGCACTTTCCTAAATTCTTTGTGAACAACTTGTTAGACCATTTCTTCATCAAACTAACTATACCAGGCTGCTGTCATCCGCTCTTTGGATCCTGTTGCATAAGTGGTTAAGCATACATTGAAGTTTTTCACCTTCCTACAAAGGATTTCATTTTGAGTAAGGGAACCACCTACCTCTCTCTGGCTACTGGTTTGATCTGGGAGTGTAGACATGTATCTCTGACCAGGTTGCTCATTGGTATTATGTTTTCATTCTTTACTTAAATTTGTGCAACATTACACTACAAAATTTGGGGAATATATTGAGATAGTATTTCAGTCCCTTGAACCTGAGCTCTGAAAATTCATCTGCCTTACACTGTATCATATTCTGATGGCAGTCACAAGCCCTTACTAGAACCAATGAGTTCAGCTAGTTCAGGCTACAGTACTTTTTATGAGCATAAAGAAGGCTTTTGCATATTCATCCAAAGTTCTGCAATTATGTGTGTAGTCTAAGCAGTCATTCATCCTGCCATTAAACCTCCATTCTTTTATTCATTTCATAAGTGATATTCTTTTCTCCATCATCTGAAGGAGACAGTTATACCTCTTCCTTCTTCGTTTTTCCATCAACATTAGGTTAGCCTGTGTCCTAAAGAGCATTTTCAAGTTACCTTTCAGTTTCCATTTCTCATCTGTACACTCAGAACTGAAACTTCCAGGACTTGTCAGGATTCATTTACTTATTTCTGCATTGATAAGGCAACATCCATAGTCAAATTCAGTTTTATTGTATCAGGTAAGTCTTGCAAAGTCACCATGCAGAGTTCCCTCTATACGTTAGTCATGTTTTATAAAAGTAACAGTGACAGAGCATCAGAGAACTCTGCAAAACCTACTTGTTATGTGCATACTCCTCAAGCCTTCACTCAGCTCTTCTTGCCTTCATTCTTTGCATATGCTCAGCATCTGGAGTGTGGGAAAAACATGAATTCATTTTCAGATTTTTTGGGTAAAAGTGGTATTGGCAGGAGCACACATGGATATATGGGCTGGTTGGGCTTCCACCGTAGTGTGACAAATTTCTATGCTCATTTTGCTTATCTGCTTCCTTATGAGAGATGAACATTATTTACACAGGCTGGGGGCTCAAAAAAGGATGTGAAATAGTTGTTCAGTAACTACGGGAATGCCCTTCTTGTTGATGAGAGGGATTTTTTTACACTAATGTCTCCTAGCTTCTTCGCCTTTCCCTTTTTAAATGATGACATATTTTATCTTTCTTGCAGGCTACTGAAACTTGGCTGATGTTCCCAAACTGAGTGCAAGTCAACATAAATATTCCATGTCTTTTAGAATGTGATTTACCTAGAGTCACTGATTTAAACATGTCAGATTCCAGCTCAGTAGCTGCTGCTTAACAACATTTAAGTCAATACTGCGATGGAAATTATTTCATTATTACTGTATGATATGAATAACACTGCCCCCTTTTTCCCTACAAATGCAGCACAAAAGTATTTAGTGAACAACTATGCTTCACTTCAGGTTTATTGATAATTCTACCATCTTCAGCTAATAATGATCCAATACCATTGTCACGATTACTATGGTTATTGATATACTTTCAAACACTTTCTTACTGTTCTTAATGCTACAAGTCATTGATGCCACCTTATGTGCATTTGCTCTTTTCATCAATTTTTTGTACATTTTTACTTCTTACTGTCATTTTCTTTATTTTTCCAATTATTATAGCTGCTTTTAATTTCCCACTAAGTGGATTCTGTCTTCTTAATGACTGTTGCCTTCTTTCTCATTTGTGAGAGATTCTAGGAACAAAAATGTTCTTAAATCTTCCCTAGATCCTCTTGATACTTTCTTCATAAGCTGAATTAGCTCTTAATTTTCATAGCCTTGTGAGATAAGCCTCTGTGAAGCATAAAATATGCATAGTACTTATTTACATATCTTAACACAAATTAATATTACATATTAACATACAGTTTGGAAATTGTTTTGTTTGTGATCTGTGAATGTAATCAAGTTACTAGCTGCTCAGCAATCACCAATATACATGGTTTTATGGAAATTTGAGGTTGTTAAGCAGATTGTTTAATCAGCTATGTCATAAGGAAGAAACAAAGCTAAAATTAAAACTCTTTCTTACCTTCTTTTTTTAAATATATTAGCTCATGATACCTATTTACAAGTTCAGACATAACAAAAATTAAGCTTTTACAAATTAATTAGTAGAACAGTGCATGTTATTTTATTTAGCCCTATTGCCATTCAGCTGTTGTGAGAATGCACCCAAAGGTTGGCATAATATTTGATTAAATCAAACAGCAGTTTATAGCTGGTTAATTTTCAAGTCCTCAGATATCTGTGAGCAGAAGAGAGGGGTTTTTTTTTTATTTGTTTGATTTCCATGATCTGGATCCAGAAAACTTGACCTGGCTTCCACAGAATAGAAATTTATATGTGGAGTCTTTCCATTCCCAAATAGTAGATTTGTTTCATTTTTCATCAGATTTTTTTACTGTATGCAGGTGTAATCCCTATGAAACATGTCCTAGTGATTAGTGAAATTACAGTGATCCATATATATCCTTCATAATTTTTTTTTCTTTTTGGGGTGGAAAATGATGAAGTTCTTTTATCCAAGGAAAATTGTGGCATCATACTCTTGTTTGCATAGTTGGTTTAAGGATGCAGAATTTGGAGAAAACCTGCCCCTGATAATGCAGAGTTTGGAAGATTTTCATCTGGGCTGTAATGGAATTACTAACATGGCCCAGCTACAGCTTAGTAGGCTAAAAAAATTTAACCTTCTCATTTTGCAGGGTAGGTAGTAGCAGCTTTTCTGTGCATGCACTCAAGCATTTTACAGTACTTACGTCTAGTCTTCACTCTGTGCTTTAGCTTTGTGGGGGACAGTCTTCTTTGGTCTTGATTCCAATAAGAATGACACACTAGCTTTAATACTTACCCTGGCTCCAAGATCCTTCAGATATTGAACAGTGAAATTATTCCATATGGTGCCACTGTGCCTCACTTTTCTTTTACAAAGGCAGAGGAGGGTAACCAGCATGTGGAAGATATATTTGTCAGCAGCAAGTTCCACACTGAGGAAATTTCCTCCTCACTATAAGCAATACTGACAATAGTCACAGAATCCTAGGGATTGGAAGGGACCTCAAGAGATCATCTAGTCCAACCCTCTGCTAAAGCAGGTTCCATTTGACCTTTTTCCTCAAGATTCCCAGATTTTATTTAGCAAGATATTTTACTTTAAATAGAGATGGCAGATAGATAGATAGATAGATAGATAGATAGATAGATAGATAGATAGATGGATGAAATCAAACACACTGTCTTCCTCTGTCACCGAAGTGGTCCAAAAGAACATACGAATAATTCAGAGAGTTCATGAGCTGCTTTTGCTTAAGACAGTTTTTTTCTCGAAAGGAATCAAAGTCCATTAAATTTTATTCCATCCATTTACTCTCAGTATATTAGGAAACTGCATCAGCCAAATTGAAGAACTTCGAAGTCTCCAGTTTCTGCAGGAGTTGATATTGGACCATAACCACATTAAAATGATTTCACAAGGTTCCCTTGCTAGACAGAATGGTGTTCTGACTCTTCAACTGGAGCAAAACCAATACAAGAACTGAACAGTTTACAACCGTTGGTAAAAGTAGGCTAAATGTGGTGGACTGTTTTCAAAGAAAATTCCCTTTTTCTTCTATGGATTTGCCTAAGTAAAATTATCACTATTTTCCCCTATAAATGTGTGTGTGTACATAAACACACACATACAAATATATATGCATACGTATATGTATGTGTGTGTCTATATATATATATATATCAGTTGCAAGATTTCTGAGAACTCCTGGCATCCTGACATATGGTTTATTTTTTAATTTTTCGACAGGAATCATCTGAAATAGAAAAACTTCAAGTTATTCCAAGTCTGAAGGTGCTCTCAAAACACAGAAATCCACTGAGTATAATGGTTTGCGTGGTTACATAAACTAGATACGTCTTTCACTTTATATTCAGAATATTTACCTTTTATAATCATTAGAACTATTCAGAATTTCTCCATAACCAGGTCATTCCTAAGTATCTGCTATTGCTGTTTTGAGGTTGAAAGTTTCATAGCATGCATGATGATCACATTACCTCCCTGTGCCTGTCTCAGTGCCATAATGTGATCAGAAGGCACTCATTCTTCAGCATACTGCTCTTCATAGTGCTGCAAGACAAATTTAAAATGTACGTGTGTGCATAAGTATGTTGTAGTGATGAGCTGTCCTTTCAATATTCCAAAGCAGGTCAGATCTGAGAAGAAAGGTCAAAGAATGTTAAAGAATTTCTGAAACAGTTGATTTTATTTTGAAAATGGCTCAATAGCAATCTTTTTTATTGTTTTGCACAGCACTCCCTGAAAAAGGCTCAAAGGGAAATGTAAGGTTTCTTTTTTTCTAGACACTGTTCTTCAGTGTAGTCCTATTTGTTGCTTTTTTTTATCCCTGGGAACAAACTATTAGAGCACAGTAAAGAAGACTCTCACCTTTCTGATTTTATGGCTACATAGCTATGAGACAGAAGACAACTAACATTTTCAAACAGTAGAAAAGGTTTTCCTGGTAACCATAAAAGGAAAAATGAAACCCAGTGGGGTCAAGTGTTTGAATAAAGTTTGCAGGATCTTCAATGCATTTAAGTATCTTAGCACTGCTGAGCTTTAAAGTAACATCAAACATAAATGGAAACAAAAAATGTATTTTTCATTGTTAGTTTAAGAAAAAATATGTCTTTCTAAATTTCAGTTGAAAACATAGTTCATAGTATGTTTTCATAAATGGGCCCTTGAAGATCAGATGGAAAGCTCAAGATCTAAATGCCCCTTAACTTCCTCTTACCATAAACCTGCAGTTTCTGGTATATAGCAACAGCTAGAAACACAGGGAAGAGAGAACGCAGTGGCATGTTGGAGCAGTCATGCACTTTCAGTGATTGACTCCAAATAATATTTTCACACTTATGACATTTTTAAAACCAACTTTCAAAGGGTTATGCAGAGTAGGAAATGAACTGGCTTCTGAAATGGATGAAGAAATGGCAAGAGAATGTCAAGCAAACTGAATATTACCCAGTAATGGCAAGAACAGTCATGCTCTTCATAAGGAAAAAATCCAACTTCCACTTGGGAAATTGCTATTACAGGCTTTCCTTCTTTAGAATTGCAGGCCTAGACTTTCTCCTGAAGGGAATCAAGGTGGTGGGCTCAGCTCTTCTCTATACAATGTGGCATGAAGAAGTACATCTCTCATTAATGTTTATAAATATGTTAAGGGTGAATGTCAGGAGGATGGAGCCAGGCTCTTCTCAGTGATGCCCAATGGTAGGACAAGGGGCAATGGGTGTGAGCTGGAACACAGGAGGTTCCACTTAAACTTGAGAAGGAACTTCTTTACAGTGAGGGTGACAGAGCACTGGGACAGGCTGCCCAGGGAGGTTGTGGAGTCTCCTTCTCTGGAGACATTCAAAACGCACCCGGACGCCTTCCTGTGTGATCTCATTTAGGTTCCTGCTCCGGCAGGGGGATTGGACTGGATGATCTTTTGAGGTCCCTTCCAATCCCCAACATTCTGTGTGCTTCTGTGATTCTGTGAAAGTGTTTTAGTAAGCATCAGTTAGTACTCACCACTATGGTCCACACTTCAGATATCTTATCGCCTGTCTTTTTCAATAATATATTAAAATAGAAAAATATTGCTATCCTGTTCTGCCTGCAGCACAGCCTACATCTCAACACTTGGCCTTCTGTAAGGCTGTTTCCTAGACACATCTCTGCAGGGTGCACAGTGCACTCAAATCCTCATGTGTGCTGAGGCCCATGAGAAGCTGTTAGCTGCTGGGCTAACTTGATGAGGAGGGTATAAAATTCCTCACAGCATGCCATTTTGTCAGTAATAAGTGTCAGTTATTGATGGGCACTTAAAAGTTGAAAAACGTTGGTCAAAGGTATATAGTCATTTCTGCACAGTTTGGATTCTGTTTCTAGGAGAGTAGCATTGGTGTAAGGTTTGTTTCAGACATTTACTGGTGTAGCCAAGATATTACCAGATGGACTTCTTGGACAAGGGCCCCATTTCTGGGTTAATTTGTATTTTCTTTGCACAGGTTTCTTTCAAGAGGAACTACTGTTCATTGCTTGTGTTTCAACTGCCAGTAAATGCAGAAGAGAGGATGAGAGCTGACTACTAGTCCCTGGAACAAGTAAAGCAAATGTTATTCAGGTTCCAAGAACAAATTCATGTAATCTGTAATGAGTACCTAATGTGGTCATCATAGCATTAAAATAGATCTTTTTTTTTTCCCTTCTAGATTACTTCAGAGAATCTATCTCAGGTTTTGTAAAGTCAGGAAAAATAGAAGACATGCTATCTGCTCCCTTTCTTCACCAGAGAATTTAATGACTGTGAGAAGCTATAACAGGTTCTTTCTATCATCCTCCCAGGAAGATGCCTACTATTTGGGTGCTCTGATACCTTCACTGATTTGCCTGTGATAGGCAATTGCAATACAAACCAAACATTTAAAAACTATAGAAGACCCATTAGAGTCTCAGGCTCGTCTACCTACAGATACAACGACACCACAGATTTCATTGTTCAGAAATGTGAAATTAACCCCCGTAGTAACTTACACTCACCCTGAAGTTCCATACTACAGCAAATCCACTCATTTTTTTTCCAGCAGAGTTTGCCTTCAGTTCATACTCCTGTGCAGTTACACAGCTTTTGGATGGGTTAGACTACAGGTAGAATGAAGTCATGGGGAGAAATTAAATGTGCAGTTGCACATTTGATGAAACAAATCATCATATATCAGTTAAGCAGATGCACTAGTAGCGTCATGCAAGTATGTCCATGCTGAACAAGAACATGCATATTCAAAAGTACCCTACTTTCACAAGGTGTCTGTGTCTGATAATTTTTTATAAAAGTTTCAGGGGAACCTAATTCTCTTACCTTATAATGTTACTACATAATGCAGTAGCACAGCAATGCTACTTGAATGTTTTAAACTGTAGTTTCCAAGTGCAATATTCACCATTATAACTTCTCTGTCCATCCATCTTTCCTCAGTAAATGGGATTCTTGGCACACCTGATTCCAATTTCTCTTCTTGCTGATAGTTACCTTCATAATTATTTTCAATTATCATTTGATAATGCAATGTCATACCATCTTTTCTTGAAAGATACCACCTTGTCCCATCTGTATCCACTGGAAATACTTTAACACAGATAATATTCTTCATTTATTGCTCTGTCCATAAGCTTGTTGCTTTGTGTTAGCTCTCATTGTTCCTCCTCACCAAAGTACTTGACTCCATTGCCATGGTTCAGTCTTGTCTATCCCCATGCTTCTTGTTGATAGTGGGGTCATCACCTAATGACTTGAGATGCAATTGCGCACCATGAGCTGACCACTGTTACTGGTCATCAACACCCCTTTTTCACTGCCATATTTCTACCTTTGCTACTCCTTTTGTTGAGAAGGGGCTCCCTGGACAAGCTACCTTGTTGTTTTCCTCAAGATCTTGCCCTGAAATTCTCACTATGAAACCAAAAGAAAGCTTCACAACATTTGGGCATCTGCTGTGACCATTGTCTGTCACACTGACCAATTTTATTGCTCATTATTTTCTTGTGCTCACCCATCTGTCAGTCTGTCTGCATTCATTGGGTGTGCTTCATCTCATTTTACAGTATAAATTCACTGGAACAGAGATTTTTAGTAGGATTCACTATTAGGTTTCCTAAATACAAGAATAACAATTACAGCAGCAAGGAGTCAGGGAGGAGGCTGGCCCAGCACGGGTCTCCTATGAACAGAAGGTTCATTGTCTCTGTGGTTCTGTTTATCACTAAGACCCCACTCACTGAAAGAGTTTGTTGTCCCACAGCAGACCTGTGTTTTCTGTATCACAGCATGAAACTTCTCTGGAGATTTGTTTGATGACCAGAATTATTTCCTTCCAGCTCAAAAGACTGCAGTATGCATTTTAACCATCAGTTTCCCCAGAAGGATCAATAGAGTAATGAGGAGATCTAGAGTCTGTTCCCACTCTGTGTTGTACAAGCCAGTTCTCTCTTCATGTCTCAGTTTCATATTTATGGAGCCCAGAAACAGTTCTTTTACACATCTGAAACATAAGTACTAAGGATGATGAGAAACATCAGTACAATCAGTTTTATTCTCCCATCCTCATCAACCTGTTCAGCTTTTGCTCAAACCTCTTTGCTTCGTAGATAAGAAGCAATACCAGTAGACACCTACACCACAAGGTTATTCTACACCAATTGTCTCCTTAAATTTTTATTGCCATGATGCTGTCACCATGTCCAACCACATCTAAACTGTTGCTGAGCTGCAAATACTACTTGCTGCACTGAATCTAACCCCTTTGCTGTTAGCTTGTGCTTCCCACACTTATCAGTTATGTCCTTACTGTGTCCTTGTATAAATTTCTTGGCATAAATATTTTATGGTATAAATAAAGCCCTTTAGCATGATCTTAGCTTCTAGGTATTACCAGAATAAATACTATTATTTTATACTGATATTAGTGGCCTCTTCACTGTTTTGCCAAAGCTCAGTCTTCATATTGATAGTAGGTCACTGCAGAAACCAGATAGGTTAAAATTAATGTACATTTGGGTTCTGTCTCAGAAAATCATCTGTCAAAAATGTGTTATCACAGATCTCTCTCTGGCTACATTAATATATCTGTTTGCAGACTTGGGTCCTTAGTAAGTTAGTGAAACATATTTTCCCACTTGAAGCCACAATGCTTGTACACAGAGTTCAAAGCACTTTTGGATTGAGTAATTTCACGTGTAAATGTTTTATTTCAAAACTGGCCTGTGCTTTTATTCATTGGACATCACTCCAATAAAAACATGGCAGAATGAGTAAAGGAGTAGAAGTATGTTAAGACTGTAACTTTAGAGAAATCTCTGTTTTATATTCGGGTTCAGTGAAGATGTTACACCTCATTAGCTACAACAGAACTGAGCCATTTTCTCATTAGATCATTCAAGTGGAACAACACAAAAGATTTTTCAAGTTTGTCAGTTGCATTTTAGTTGTGCTTTTTAACGTGCTTGTTAGAAAGCAAGAATTGAAACCGTATGGTGTTGTTTAAGCTTAAAAAGTGCTTTTGATCTTAAGCTTCAAAAGAGATTTTCCCAGCAGAAAGTAGGCTAGCACTTTATTTAGCACTGTTTTAAGTAGACACCAGAACACTCTGTCCAGAATAACATTTTCTTTTTTTCATGCTATTGATTCAATTTCTTTTAGCGTTATCACGGCTGAATTAGAGATGATTTGCAGGAGGCAATCAATCACCGTTGTCATTGTACTGTACCCAGTTTTAATGAAATTAACAAATCGGCACAGCCTGGCACACAGCCTTATGTCAGTTGCTACAAGAAGTGGTGATCACAAAGTGACTCTTAGGAACTACCAAGTATTTTTTAAAAGTATTTTAAAATGTTATAAAGATCCTTTCAAAGCTGAATTTTATCAATCCCCTGCCAATCATCCCCTGTAATGGGTTTACATTTGAAAATATATTGTTTTCCATCTTTCTTAGTAAAAACAGTTCCAGTGCGTTACAGGAGCTTTGTTCTTGAAGTGGTTACAATTGTGTTTCAAGCATTTGAGTTTCATAGCTCCTGGTCCTCTTTAACACACACAACTTGTGTTGCTTCTCCTTGCATATCTTCTGTGTTTGACAGCTTATCCAGAAAGTGCAATAGTCACATCTTAAGCTCACAACAGTAATTTGAAGAACAGTTCTTCACTCACAATAAGTTTATCATTACTGTTTATATTACTGCAAAATGAAAGAGATATTTCTATCATAAAGACCAAGATATGTATTTTTGTTGTTGTTGGTTTTTTTTCTTTTCTTATGAAGGGTTTTCCAGTTGCAAACTCTCCAGCGGAGTCTAGATCTCCCGCACTCCCAGCAAACTTTAGAAAACATAATCCTCTTAGAATAACAAATGGGAATCTGAATGAAAACATTAACCATTTATTTGGCTCTGATTTTACATTTGGACATGAACTTGAAGAGACTCTACTGAATAAGACAACTGAAAGTAAGCATAAACAAACAGGATTATATGTTCCTGAATGCTTAACATAGTTACACTCCTTCATGCTACATATTATATGGCCATATAGAGCATTTTTAACCAGGACTTTATTATTTTTCCTGAGTATCTTGCAAGACTGTAAAAGTTTCTTACAACCTTCCCAGACCTGGGAAATGCATTTCTGGAGGAACACATATCTTTGTCAGTTCTTTACCCTAGGATGGATCTTCAGATTTAGTCTGAATCATTAACAGAGATTTAATCTTTCAGTGCTTTCAAAAGCTTTGTGTTTGTTTGAGGGGTGTTTTTTTTTTTAATTTTTAACCAATTTCAGTCTGTAAATTAAAGTTTTAACTGCTAGAAACTGAAAGGAAGTTATGTAACATTGTTCTTGTGAGGAAATTTAAGAAGAAGAAAAGAAGAATGAGTTCAGTACTTGATGATTGGCATCTGGGGTACGGCTGTGTAGGGAGACTATCCATGTGCATTTGTGTTATAGATAAGTCTAAGAACCAAGGACTTACAACAAATAATCTTTGAAGTGCCCATGCAGAAAGAGCTCTTAGGCAACCATCAGGGCAACATAGAAAATGCAGGCAGGTGAGGCTAACACTGCTTCTTCTTCTTCTTCTCTCCTTTTTTAAGGGGTGTTGCAGCCACAGAACTTCTTATCAAACATTACTTTTCTTCCTCTAAATACTGCTGTATTTTCTTTACCTCAATTTCCCAATCCACAAAAAATGTGTTAATCTCTTTCTTATGATAAAACTCGCAATGCATCTAAGAAAACATCTAGACAACAATTTAAAGTTTTGCAGTTAGAACAATGACTATACTATAAAATGGAGCCAGCTATTTAACAGAAATAAGCTCGTATCTTCCATTTTATCAAATGTTTCTCCATAACAGGGAAGTTAATAAACAGGTTTGGCACTCGGAATTTAACATTATCTTTTTGATTACTAATATTTACTACCTAAAAAGATTCCCTCAAAATCAGTTGTGTAAGTCAGTGAGGTGATTCTTCATGCAATCAGTATGCATAGTTGCTTTTCATGCAAGATTAGTCCCCAAAAAGCATTTTTCTTAGGCATATTTCATATATTATTATACTTACACACCATGGTATAAGCTATGGTGTTTCCTTGCTAGAAAAATGTGTCTAAAACCCATAGGCCATATTTGCCAATGAAAAAGACAGAACTTGTTCCCAAAGATGTTTCTCCACAACCATCTTCAACTGGTATTTACGTATGCACAGATGTGATGGGAGTAGTTTCCCAAGGAATATATATTTTTGGTGGCTGATATCACTGAACCTTTAGAGGGGAAACACTTTAAATAAACCTTATTTAAACCAAGTAGTGCCCTGCTGACTCAGACGTTACAGATTAGAAAGCAGTGGCCAGAGAAAGTGACATTACTCAGCATGACTGATTTATACAGAACTAAATTCCCTCTAGCCTTGATCTAAGCTGGCTCCTTCACAAGACTGGCCTCTTCACTACTTTAACTGCATACTGTCCAGAATCCTTTTACAGGTACTTCTCCTTTACTTAAAAAGCATGCTTTTCTGGCAGCACATGTTCCCCATGTTGTAAGTTGATCTTCACACAATAGAAAACCAACACATGGATACCATATATTTTTAAATAATGTAGGTAAGATGCTGTAGTGAGCATTCTCTATTAGTAGCTATGTTTGCATTTCCTCACATGCCACGTGTTCTTTGATCTTTTCCCATTCCTCTCAGCCTGTTATGACATTACAAAACTGTGTGTAGTGTCTGAGTGGTTCCAATTTAATCTTACTTTTTATTAGATCTAACACGCTAAAATTAGAAGAACACCTCAAAAGCACTCAGACAATAAACAAAAGTTTGCTTCTGGTTAAGCAACACTATTCACAACATCCTGGATTAGACAAAGTGATGTTTTAGGACAAATCAGGCCTTTTTTTAACCTTTCTCCTCATGGCATCTCTTCAGGCAGAGTTAAATTCAGGTGTCTTAACAGCCTAATTCTTATCCAGCTGTGGTTAGATTTCTTTGCAGTATTACCTTCCCTAAATTTCTTAGCTTAGATAATATATGTAGCATCTCCTAGCATTTTACAGTTGTTACTGACATTTACTTATTCATTTATATTTTAAATTAATTTTTATTAGCAATGAGAAATTCTGCACGCAACCTTAAAGTAAAAATGCAACAAGAATGCCATTACGTGATACTTTTCATTATTTCTGTTTACAGGATCTCTCTTTAATCAGTACTCATTTTTTGAACTTCGGGGAAGAGTCACTGATACATCAAAGCAGGAAGACTACAGTAATCATTTAAGCTAAATTTATAGTTGCATTCCATCACCAGAAAACATATGCATTTCTTCCTTAATCTTTGGTAGTCAAAGAGTTTGTATAGTATGTAAGCTCAACTTTGACTGTGTAGAAAGGAGGATCCTAGTCTCCTCAGGCCAAAAAGTTTTAAGGTTGTTTCAGGTCTTTTGACAATGCTCTTTCAAAGCCCAAACTCAGCCCACTGTCCTTCGCTCCGTTGATATTCACAGTGGTGACATTTCTTAGGACAGCTAACACTCGGGTAACAATTTTATGCTAGTGAGCCACTACAACACGTAGAATTGTTGTATGAAAATTAGCCACGGAGGCCACAGAATGAGTGGTTGGTTGGTGTATATTAAGAAAGTTACCCTTAATTCAGAGTTAACCTAATTTTTGTCCTAGGTTTGTCCTAGTTAATCATAACACTTGTGTATGATTTTTATTAGTAACTTAAATTTACTGCCAACTAACTTATTTTGTCTATGTATAACACATATAGTTCCCTGTTTCCAGTTTAAAGCAAGTATATTTTTCCCTTTTCTCAGGAAGAGAAACAACTTACACAGGAAGACAAAGGTCTTAAAAGGTACAGTTTCACCTGATTTTATTTCAAAAAGTAACAAATGGATTTGCTTGAATTTTGCCATTCTATTAGAGAGCTGGTAATGTGCTGCTTAATGTACAAAGGCATGTGCTGTTTAATGTACAATAAATAGAAAGAGCCTGAATCCCTGCTTAATGTGCACAACAACTTCACTTTACCACTGAAGTCCCTGCTACAGTCCCCTGCTCAAAACACATCACATTTGTTTGCCTTTCTGAATATTCAGATCTTCCAGGCTTGTTCAGTTTTAAATATTACAGTTTGAAATGATATTTCAATAGAAGGCAAATCCTACTTAAAAGAGATGATTTAAAAAAGATCATTTGGACTCGAATGGAAACACCTGTGTTTTAAGTGTTGGCCTTTTATCCTTTGATGGCACAAAGCAGTAGGCAATCACTGCATCCATCAGCTGCTTGTAGATGGGAGTGATAATAAGATAATACATTATTATCTCACGGGTTCTTGCAGGTCACATTCTGGGACACGTGCTCCATAGTATTAGGTCAGTACTGTTTTCATGTTATCACAACTGGAGCAGGGCTAAAAGCTTTCTCCTTATCCAAAGAAATCAACAAGTTAGACTGGAGTTCACAGACGCGACTGGAAGTTGATGAATCACTAAGAGCGTGTTTCTCTGCTTGTCATTTGTGAACCCCTGTTAGTGAGGGGAATGTGATAACTGACTTCCAGGGAAACTAAAACTAGTGAAACACTTAGTCCTTGCAGGGCTAACAGAGCAATACCTAGGTGCATCTACAAATCTGATCCCAAGAAAATTCAGTATTTCATCTTCTTTGTAAATAATCTCTCCTTCATAAAACAAAAAGAAGTTCTAAAAATGCTTGTAGAGGGATGGACTGAAGTACGAGGTGAAACCTTGGCTTGGCTGTACTAGAGGTAGATCTCCAAGTTGCTTTAACAAAGTCCTGATTTCATCCATGAAGGGCACATCATAAAGCTGCTGTCACGGGAGTGCATTATACGATTGAATATCATGTTATTAATGCATTAATTATGTATTATTATGGTTATTACTTCCCTAAATTAATTGATATTTTCTAAAATAAATTGTCTGGTTTTTGGTTTGGAATTGTTTCCAGCCTCTCCACACTAAATCAACCATAAGCATCAAAAGAACTGTGAAAATGAGAGAAATTCTGGGAAAAAAAAATCTTCCTGAGGGTTGCTCCACAGACTTAAGTGGTGTTACCAAAGGGAGAATTTGGCCATTTGTACTTTTATTTTAATATGGTGATTGTGAATGTATGATAAATATGAAATATCAATTATGTCATGAAATTATTTAATTCAGGGAAGCAACCATTTGTGCACATGCAGAATATCTGGATCCTGTGGGACTCAGAGATCCCTTTGGTTTATTCTGTTTTCACTCACCCTGGTATAAAACACTAATAAAATCTCAGAATTTAGATGACAAGAAATCTGAAGTCAATATGACATCTTCAGTTTTGCACTGGAAAAACAGAGGACAGAGTTTAATCTCTCCACCTTTACTACATAGTGAGTTGGTCTTTATCCCAAGAGCTTTATGATCTGAAGTAATTACTCTTCCTTTTTACAAAACTGGGAAAATATCATGGATTATATTATCATAAATTTTAATGTAAAGCGGAAGAAGAAAAAGCATAAGTATATCTCAGATCAAGGTTTTGAGCTGCCAAATTTCCTGTGCAAGATTTTTTTTACTGTTCAGTTTTAGATAATCACAAAAATTGTCTTACTGTATCTATAAAGCCTTTCTCATATATACGTGTGGGAACTGATGCAAGGAATAGCAATAAAACTAAATCTGAATGTAATTACGGACTTTATTATTCCATCTATTTTTTTAAAAAATACATTTCACTTTTCATATTATATTTTTTAAAATATAAGGGTTGGGGGATAGTGTATAGGATTATATAGAGTTTTAAAAAGTATACTGATATACAAAACTATAAACATTTATATATCTACTGATTTCTAATAAAATTATAAGTATTTTCAAAGTAAATGTTGATAACTTACCATGTTACTATGAAATTAAGGTTCTTAGACGTTAGAGTACTATCTCTAACATAAGCATTTATTTACAGACTTGATAAATTTTTCATAGCATTCACTTCATGTATCAGGTCAAATTAAATTACTACTAGAGTTATTGCAGTTTTTAATTTCATAATTTGAGTTTCTATGCTTAATTTGGAAGCCACCTTCAAATTTCACTGAATAATACGTTGTCATTTTTACAATTAAGCTATTACTATACTAATTTTATAAATATATTTTTTGTTTCTCCTAGGTGCATTACAAGAGGGGTTGGTATTAATTATACTTACAAGCAGATGTCAGGCAGTAAGTGTGGAGGTTGGTACCAGAACACAGACACCGGTGCTGTGGTCAGATCTCCTTTCTGGCTGGTAAGTTGTCTTTGTCTCAGTGTGGTTTGCAGGACAGCCACGAGGTGTCTTTGTTGCACTGCTGATCTTCTGCATCAGGGCTACCAAGAATGAGTAGATGGGGTGACAGAGACTCCCCTCACTCCAGCCAGGTCATGGCAGATCTGCACCAGAATAAAGCAAGGATTTAGATCCCATTCTGGACATTGCAAGGCAAGGAAAGAGGACTTGTAACGTAGCAGAGCTCAACGCCGATCTGTGAGAACAGCATAGCCAGTGGATCAGATTCTTTTTGTTTTCTGATTAATTTTGAGCCCTGACTTGTGAGGAGATGAGTCTGAGTGTGACTGGTTTGAGTTTTGTACTGACAACTTGGATCACGTTGCATCTAAAGGTCACTGCCTGGCTGTCACCTGCTACCAGTCAGGTTTGTTCATTGCAGGAGAACTAGAGGGATATGAACAAGGACATAGTAGTGTCAGGAAAAAGAGTTTGTACCTCTAAAGTGAGCCCAAAGGAGAGAGAGCAGCACATGCACAGCTGAAGTAAGCAGAGGAACAACACAAAACAGAAGACAGCCCCTTATGAGTGAACTGGTTGTAAAAGTACTATGTGCAGGATAAAGAAGAGTAAGACTGCTCACATAGCACGTGGCACTCATGGCCTTGGGTTACTGATCTCTGTACAAGGTCATTCCCAGCCCCTCACAGGTAACAACTGAACTTTAAGGCAAGACTTAACAATTGGCCTTACCTAGGGATGAAGGGCGAGAAAAGGGATGAGAGTGAGCTCAGGCAGCTGTCTGCAGAGACTGCTCAGTGCAGCTCTTTGCTCCTGTGCCCTCTGTGTAATTTTGAACCCTACAGAAAGCCCCTTGTATAATCCTGAGGAGAAATATCCTGTGCCTTAAAGCAACCAAAGTTTCCTAAAGGTCTTGGAGTCCCTGTGGCACGCTACCTCCATCTGAGATGGAGAGCATTGCTCTGCCAGCCTGTTACAGGTGAATAGCTTTCATTTCTGTAGGCTGTGAAAGCACAATGTGGTAAACGTGAAATTAGAAATATGTGTGTACCCCCCTATAGCTTTGTTGCTTTTTAATTCTCTGAACTTATCTATGCTCATGCATGGTATTCTTTCAAATTTCCATCTCTTTCAGGGATTTTTAAATTCTACCTTTGCCTATTGCCAGGGCTTTTTAAAGTGTGGAGTTTTATAATGGCAGCATAATTCTGTCTGGGGGGATAACTGCACTCCATCTAAACACACTTTCAGTCTCTCCTAGTTTAGCAAAAAATTTCCTTTGTGAATAATAGTATAAATAAAGGTCATTAAATGCAAAAGCACCATAAAGATACAGGGCACTCACATTACAAAGCTTTTAGAAGAGATGTCTTCATGTTTAGGGACATGGTTACAACACTTGGAGCATGTATGTGAGTTCCAGAAGATACAGATTCAAGTAGTGAGAAGTTTCTCAGCAGTTAGGTGTTGTGTCCCAAAGTTAAGTTGAAATATTTGACAGTATACTTTATTTTTGACTTTTAACTCACACTCCTTGCACATAAAGTGTAGAACTACCAAAGTGTGGCAAAGGGGCTGCGGCAGGACAAAGATAGAAAGCTCAAGGCTGTGGTCCTATTTCTGTGCTTTTGCCTTATTAAAAAATGGTTTTCTGATATAAAATTCAAAGTTATTACGAGATTCTCTAGTTGATGTTGGAGCACACAGGATGATGGTGGTCTTCTCACCCCCACTGACCTGTTTATGTTCATGACAAGCAGCTCCACCACAGCCTTTGCAGTGGAGAGACATTAGTGGGGTATCACTGCTCCCAAACTTGTCAGTGCAGACCCAGACTTAAG
>NW_010290731.1:0-5968 GCF_000700745.2 Antrostomus carolinensis | reverse complement strand
AGGAAAACTGTAATTAGTTTACTGACAGGAAAAAGGATAAACCTTCAAAGAAAATCCCAGACAAGGATTTAAAGGCTCGCAGTAGAGACATGATCAGTTCTTTGGCTGGATGCACCCAGGATTGTCTGCATTTACTTATCCATCCCTTCTGTGAGAAGAATCTCAGAAGAAAGCACACCTTCTTGGAGCATCTTTGTGGAATCTCATTCAGCACACTTGCTTCCACTGATGGGAATGGAATTGCCTCTGCATACACCATTAGTGAATTTGGCCCAGTGAGATGCAGAGAAGTTTTGATCCCACATATGCATTGAAAATGACAGGATGTTTTGCCTGATAAAAGGATGCAGGAGCGGCCCTTAGGTTTATTTTTGCTGACTCCTGATTCTAAAGGACAGTGAAGCCTCTCTTTAGTATAAACACCATTTGTGTCCAGGCTTGCTGCATACATTCCCTGTAAAATACAAAATGAAAGCTTAGAGCCTGAAGAGCACAGGCAGATCTGCTACAGAGGCCTCGCTTCTGCAGCTCTCCCCTGGGCAGAACTGTGAAAGCAGGAGTCTCTATCTATCGCCTCCTTATTTAATTTTGTATAAAGCTGATAGTCAAGAAAAGCAAACAAAACTTTGAATCTCCCCATCGGTGCATGCAAACAGACATTTCAAAGGCACTGGTACTGCACCATTTCAATAGCTTTTGCCTGCAAAGTGTCACACTTTTCATCTACCATTTAATTCTTCTAAATGGATCTTACTCTTCTTCCCATTACGGATCTCCATTGCTTCTATGAAACGTTATTTGCATAAAAGGAACTGAATAATTGATAGAGGATGTGAGCAAGAGCTAGCACACAGCTTGGTAGGGGTTTGCTGGTAATCCCAGCGAGTCCAACACATAGCTCATAGCTTGTTTAATGGGATGGAAACTGGCAGTGTTTCCTTGTACCTCTGCTACAGAACTCATCGCTGCTGCATGACCTCCTTGTACTTTCCTACTTTGCTTGTTGATCTCACTGCTCTTTTCTTCCATTAACGGGAGAATTCTTAAAGGAAGTGATACAATATTATACAATTCGTGTCCAGGTACAGCAGCAAATGCTACAGCATTTGAGGTCTGGAGGGCTTATGCTATTGCTTTTATTTAAAAAAAAAATGGGTCACAATATTACAGGCAAAGTCTGGGAACAGCTTTCATTTACACTTTTGTTTGATCTTGAATTTGAACCTGAGTTTGATCTTTGGGCTAGGTGGAGGCATTTTTTCCATATTAAGATTTTTTTGTTGTTGTTGGAAAAAGTCTATTAAAACTGTAAAAACCACACTATACAGATTTTTCACTACTGGTCTGTAACAGAAGTTTTATACTGAAAGTCTTTTGCATTTCAGATGTCTCCACTAAGTGAGATGAATGTCAGAATGAATCTATATTTCTGAAAAGAGAAAAAGCCGTAGAAGTAATATATCTGGTAAATAAAATATGTTTGGCAGTTGTCTGAAAAATTATCTAAAAATAAACTAAAATAAAATAATTTTTCTTTCAGACCTTTCCACATTTCTAAAGAATCTATTTTTTAATGACAAGCAGCGGCGTTAGGAGAGCCTGGAAACAGCTGGAACGATTAGGATTTTGTTTGGTGAGGGAGCGGTCCCAGCTGCTCTGACAAGCACGCTGCCATTTTCCGTGTAATCACTTTTGATTCTAAAGCACTTGCTTTGCTTTTAACTTTGTGCAAATCCCTCTTGATATTTCTCTTTTTAAAGCAGATGCATTTCTTTATGTCCATAAAAGTTTCCCTGACAATTCAGCTTGCTGTTCACAACGACCTTCCTTATTCCTGTTGGGTGATTTGTGAAATGAAGCTACTTCATTTATTAAGTGTACACGTATATAATGTAAAACATACTTAATATCCCCAACCACTGCACAGATGTTTTTGTGCTGAAAGGAGACTCAAAGTTTCCCTGATTTAATTAACCTTTTTTCTCCCATTTGTAAAGCAATTTCTTAAGAACTCCTCCTATTCCTGGTAAATATGTTATTCCATGGTTCAGATATTACTCTTAAAAAGAAACAGGTTCTGGTATTCTCTGAAGAAAAATATCTGAGAATAAAAAAAAACAATTTTTTAAAACAGAAAAACATGAAAATGACTGATCCACTTACTTCTATTCACTCTGCCATTTTCTGTCTTCAGAACTGTGCCTAATGTTTTTTGGGGAAAAGGCTTTTTGCAACAAAAAGCTACTGCACGGCATATTTTGTTAATGTCTCAATATTTTATTCTTCAAAATGTTTTACACATGCTTTTTTCTAGTCGCATAAAAATAAGTAGCAAACAAATATATATCAGTAGCATTTTTAAATTTCAGTTCTTATTCCTTCCCACCAATTTGGCTGAAAACAGGTATTTGCAAACACTGGTAGCCTAATTTCTTATGGCCTTTCATTTTATATGAAATGTTTTCAAAAGACTTCAATCAACCTTAATGGTGCGTTTTTAGTTACGGAAACAGAATGGAGAGAAGTCAATTTAAGCTCCCCAATGAACAAGTGTGTACAGAAAAAAAAGCCATAAATGGGTTTAGAAAACAGAGCCAGTACAAGCAAAATGCAGCGAGCAGAGCGCTCAGGGAAGCCAAGATATAATGGAAAGAGTAAAATACTGCAGAGCTTTTTAAACTATATACAATTGGAACAATGGACTGGACCCAGACATCTATGTTAAACTGTTAGAAGATAGGTGAAAAGCAAGCTGCAATTCTGTAACCGGGGCTAGTGAATACCAGAATGGAAGGGCTTAAAGCTGAAGCAAATGAATGTGGGGTAGTTTAGCAGCATAGAAATCAAGTCAAAATTGGCATATTTCACTGTTTAATGTACCATGTGAAGAACCATCTCCTGGCTTTCTGTATTAAAGGACTATTAGTACCAGCCTCCTTAATGAAGCTGCTTTTATGCCACCTGTGAAATAATAATACCTTTTTTTGCACACCTATTTTTACCAAAATACTTTAAAAGCACTGGGTAATTAAGTAATGTAGCCTCTGTGAGTATACATTATAGATCTACAAAATATATAAAATAGAAATACACCTGGGAAACTATTACCCAGTGATTGTTTAATTGTTTACCATTATTTAAACATGGCATTAATAATACATATAACATATTTTTCCAAAGCATTACTACCTCACTGGTAAAAGGGTAACTACATAAATATTAAAAACAAAATAATAAAGACTAACATAATTCAGTCCTGCTAAAACAGATGGATGTGAGCTCTCAGCTGTCTGGGCCCCACCACCTCTTTGAAACAAACTGCTTTACAGGTACCATCAATTATATCACTTGTATCGTAGCCTATCAGTTTATACTTTGCTTTTATGCATGCTTACAGTTGAGTGCAATTGTTTTTTAATGTCTGCCTTACAATATGATTCAATCCATTTGGGTAGCTTAATGCAAAGATTTCGCCATGTACACAGGGTTGAGTAGCACTAAGGCAACGAACGTAGTACTCATTATTCTTTTAACGGGAATGTCAACAAGAAGAGGAATTAGAGAGGAAATCGTTGTAACTCCAAAAGAACATCTGACTAACCAGTACAGATGACATGTTTTTTCCCTTTTTATCCTCTTCATGATCCATAAAGCAGGATTTTTTTTTTCCAAAACAATTAATTTGGTTGCCAAACCCTTCTTAATTCTAAGGAGATTTAAAACTCATCTACTTGGAGCCTGTCTCATGGAGCTAGACCCACAACCGGATTACAAGCTATTCCATCATATGGCTGTTGTTAGCCCAGTTGCTGCTATGTGGCACATAATTGAACTGGTTAAAAAGAAAGAGAGAAAGAGAGAAAGAAAGAGAGAAAGAGAGAAAGAAAGAGAGAAAGAGAGAAAGAGAGAAAGAGAGAAAGAGAGAAAGAGAGAAAGAGAGAAAGAGAGAAAGAGAGAAAGAGAGAAAGAGAGAAAGAGAGAAAGAGAGAAAGAGAGAAAGAGAGAAAGAGAGAAAGAGAGAAAGAGAGAAAGAGAGAAAGAGAGAAAGAGAGAAAGAGAGAAAGAGAGAAAGAGAGAAAGAGAGAAAGAGAGAAAGAGAGAAAGAGAGAAAGAGAGAAAGAGAGAAAGAGAGAAAGAGAGAAAGAGAGAAAGAGAGAAAGAGAGAAAGAGAGAAAGAGAGAAAGAGAGAAAGAGAGAAAGAGAGAAAGAAAGAAAGAAAGAAAGAAAGAAAGAAAGAAAGAAAGAAAGAAAGAAAGAAAGAAAGAAAGAAGACATATAAACTTGCAAGTCTTCTTTACACTAAGCCACTGGCACCTCCACACTTTATTATTTATGCTATTTTTCTCCTCAAAATAAAAGCTTCTCAGCCTGAGAGAAAAAGTGTTTCCAAAAACTTCTTCCAAGTAACCTCGGTGTACAGTCCCTATAACAAACATCAGTGCTCAACTAAACAAGCCAATGGACAGCACCGGCCATTCCAATCCTACAGCAAAACTGGGGTTTAAGAGAGTTAAATGGCTTTTCTTTGTGTCTAGTGTTGGAGAGCATATGGCAAATTTCCACTTAACAAGAATCTTGGTTTTCACAACACAAACTAAGTCCCGTGTTAATTCTTTTAATGATTGTATGTCTGTGTGTGTGTGTCTTTGCATGCACATAAGTCTGTGTGTTGTTTTGTTTCTTTAGAGAGAATTAGTGACCTTAAAAAAGCCGAAGCAGACTTAAATCCACATTCACCCCTCTGTGACATCACTGACGTAGAGCTGGGGGCATGGTGAGGTTTTCCTTCTCTCTTCAGTGGTGCACAATGTCCTGTGCTTGATCTTTCCAAGCCAAGACAGGGCCATAGTTAGATAAAGTCTACACTGATAGCTGTGGTCTTGGGCCTCTGATGATCCAAATCAGAGCTCTCCTGAATACAACACAACAGCCATCTGGCTTTTGTGCATGTTACCGTTATGTGGGAACTACAGAAGCCATGGTAGATGGAGGAATGTCCCAAAGTCTTGTCCTGAGATGGCACTAGAAGCGTTAGTGTGTCATCTAGTTTAGATATACTGTTGAAGTTCTCAGACTAGGATTTCACCCTGAAATATAAACAACTCAATTGTTTTGCTGGCATCCTCATACCCTTTATGTTCCTTCAATGTATTTCTTTTATTTAATGTTCCCTGGAAGTGTTCAAGGCCAGGTTGGATGAGGCTTTGAGCAACCTGGTCTAGTGGAAGGTGTCTCTGCTGATAGCAGCAGGGGGGTTGGAACTGGATGATCTTTAAGGTCCCTTCCAACCCAAACCATCTGTGATTCTATGATTCTATGAATGTACTGTAGGCATGTATGTATCATTAGGGTTATAAGCAAAATCTGTAGAAGACCAAAAAGTGCAGCTGGACGCCCACCTCAATGCAAAATTAACAGGAACTAGTTGTCTCTGATAAAACAGCAAAGGTCTTAGGTTAGTGCATTAGAGGAAAGCTATTTCTTCTTCCATGAACTTTAAAAAATTATTTAATATGTATCAATTAGTATCCATTAGAGGTGCTGCTTTAAATATTATTTTCATCATCAAAATACACTCCTGGTGTGTTATTTTGTAATTGCCATATGCACAGCCCCACTCAGATCCTACAACATTAATCTGATCATATGCAGGTGTGAGGACAAAAGTTTGAGATAAGCAAAGACACCTTTCTTCTGCAAAGACAAACAACAGGGGTCTGCTGCTGCCATTTCTTCTATAATCCCTTTGCTGCACCCAAAGAGATGAACCCAGCAATAAATCAGTGCTCTTAGTTGCTTTTCTGATTTAGCAAATCTAAACCACATCCAAAAATGAGCTGCTTGTGCCCTTTATCAGTCCCTTCACCCCTCCTGTCCACAGACAGGACATGATATTGAAAGCACTGGATGCATTCTCTCTCTTTTTTCTATTTTTTTTCCTTTTTGTGTGTGTGTGTGTGTGTGTGTG
>NW_010290730.1:0-6864 GCF_000700745.2 Antrostomus carolinensis | reverse complement strand
CTAGGAGGTTCCTGGACTGTGTGGAAGACAATTTCCTGACACAACTCATGAGTGAACCAGTTTTTTGTGATCCGAGAAGGCCTTGTGGGAGATGTGATGTTTGGAGGACACCTGGGACACAGCGTTCATTAAATTACAGGATTCTCTATTCTTGGAGAAGCAAGGAGGGCGGTCAGCAGAACTGCCACCTTGGACTTCTGGAGGGAGGACTTTGACTGTTTAGAAGGCTGGTCGGTAAAGTCCCTTGGGAGGCAGTCCTAAAGGGAAAAGGAGCCCAAGAAGGATGGAAGTTCTTCAAGAAAAGAATTCTGGAGGCACAAGAGCAGGCCATCCTCACGTGCCGAAAAACGAGCCAGTGGGGAAGAAAACCAGCTTGGCTGAGCTTTGGGTGGATCTCAGAAAAAAGAGGAAAGTCACTGAGCTGTTGGCATCTCAGGAGGACTACAAGGATGAAGTGAGGCCTTCCAGAGAAAAAAATCAGAAGGGCTAAAACCCAATTACAACTTAAATTGTCCAACTCTGTGAAGAATGACAAGGAATGTTTCTATAAATTCATTAACAACAAGAAGAAAGCCAAGGAGAACCTCAATCCTTTACTAGATGCAGAGGGAACAATAGTGACAAGGGATGAGGATAAGGCTGAGGTACTTAATACCTTCTTTGCCTTTGCCTCAGTCTTTAATAGTAAGGGCAGCTGTTCTCTGGACACCCAGTCTCCTGAGCCAGAAGCCAGGGAAGGGAAGCAGAACAAAGCTCTCACAATCCAGGAGGTAATGGTTAGAGACCTGCTCAGCCAAATAGACATCCATAAGTCTATGGGGCTAGATGAGGTTCACCCCAGGATACTGAGAGAACTGGCAGAGGTGCTCACCAAATCCCTTTCCATTATCTACCAACAGTTCTGTCTGACTGGGGAGGTCCCACTCAACTGGAGGTTGGCAAATGTTGCGCCCATTTACAAGAAGGGCGGGAAGGAGGATCGGGAGAACCACAGGCGTGTCAGTCTGACCTTGGTGCTGGGGAAGATCATGGAGCAGATCATCTTGAGTGCTATCACACAGCACACACAGGCCAACCAAGTGATCAGGCCCAGTCAACATGGGTTTATGAAAAGCAGGTCCTGCCTGACTAACCTGATCTCCTTCTATGACAAGGCTACCCACTTAGTGGATGAAGGAAAGGCTCGTGCTTATCACAAGTCTAAGGAATGATGAATTACAGTCCTTTGGAAAGATCCACTGTAATGAAAAAAGTGACCTTGAATGCTAGGGATGACAGTCCACCTAGGAGTGACTACTCTGATCCAACAGTGAGAGTCAGTCTGTTGTAACCTTATCATCCTGGAATTCATGGATTGCTGCCGAAAATAAATTTGAAAGAGACAGAGCAGTAAACTTTAAATTAGTTCCAAATCTTTCCCCTGGCTCTGGGTTCCCTGGACACTTGCACATTTTCACATGCTAAAACACAGTTTCAGAGAAGTGGAAGCTGACTGTTTCAAACAGGTCTTGCTTTTGGGGAGAACAGCATGAATGAATATATATAGAAAATTCCACAAGGCCATCATGGATGTGTCCTAGTTTGTACAAAATACACGGTTGTACCTTAGACAGACTTTTTCCCACACCATAAATGGTTTACTACTATGTAAAGAAGTCCTACATTACAAACAATTTTATTAGCATATTTACAAAACCAACATTCTCATTAAAATGTTTATATTAAATGTAGTGAAGGTTGCCTTATTAAAGTGATTAATTATTTTTATCACTTCTTTATGTACAGATCACATCTTAGTAACAGACTTGAACATGAAGTATATGTCTAAAAAGTTGAAAACTGTGGTAATATAAGAGTATATTCCTGACTTGTCTAATGATAAAATGTTCTGACATAATATAAAATGAAAATTATGTGTTATTGCTTTAAATTGTTCCAATTCATTTACCTTGCTATGAACATTCATTACAGCTAATTATTGCAACAGATTTTTATTATTCATAATTACTTTTTCACATTGTAATGATCATAAATTTTGAAAATTCTGTTCATCATCTGTCACCATTCATGCTTGTCAGACCTTTTTTTGTACAGAACATTTTGCATATTTTTTATCATTAATATGTTTGTAGGCTGTTATTATTCAAATTTAAAGGAAGTGCAATACTATTTCTTAAATATATCTTTTTAGACCTAATGACAGCCTGATGCTGATTCTAACTTAGAAAATGAAATGAAATGCCACTAATTAAATGTACAGTTTACTCTTGCACACAGTCTGTCAGGCTCATCAATGTACCTACAGTTAGACAGAAATTATTTCACTGTTATTATCATCCAGGCTGCAAGGCATTTCAAAGACCAATTTGTAAAATGAAAAGGTTGAAAACATAAAGCATTCCTTCTCAGCAAAAACGGAGAATGAGAGAAACAGCAAAACAGAGAAAGAAAACTGCCTACACAGCTGTAAGCAACAAAATCACAGAACCAAGAAACACTTAATAACTTAAACTCATCAATCTGGTCCCATTTTATGAGGTAACTGTAGATGTCAGATAGCTGTTTCATCAGAGAGAATAAAGATAGAGGTTTCATTGTTGGTACTGCTACTATTCTGCAGTTGCACTTGGTTTGCTACTTCTGAATAAGTCAAAATACAAAGTCAGGAATTCTCTCAGAAGGTAGTCTGATTTTCTCTTTCTAGAACAGCAGATATTACTGGATATTTTCATAAAACATCACAAAATGGTTTAGGTGACCTGAACTGGCAGATGAAACAAGTGCAAAGAAATGAAAGAAACAAATCCAACCAACAATGATAACGTCTTGATAACTGCCTCATTCAGTGCCATCAGAAGTTATTAATTCATTTATTCCTTGTTAACAGTGACACGAAGTGCAGTAATGATGGTATCATGCTAACATATATTATGGTCAATAGAGAAAAGGAAAGAATACACTACATATCAGAAACTAGGGGGGTCTTTTATTAATATTTCTCAAGTCTCTGAGGAGGTTACTGTGGACTGAAGCTCACCAAATATGCTTACTATTCATATAAGATTATGATTAAATGACAGACAAAAGGAAGCAATTACAAATTTCACTTTTTCATTGAGCTTGTGCATAAAATATTATACCAGCACAGTTATGGTACATTGTTCAAAACCACTAGGAGAGAACATAGTTTGGCAGCCTTAAAAAAAAAATAGCTGCACATGTGTTGATAAACCTATTGTACTTCTGACACGAAAAGCAGAAGATAAGGAGGTTACCAGTCATGGTTGACTAAATAAAGCCTTCTACAGAACTTGACATTCAATGATCCAACTTGAAAGGTTATGGAACACATTCCAGTCTGATTAAATGGGTCAGAGCTTTTCCTATGGACCATAGCCAGCAGGTTAAAGTCAATTGTGTCCCCTCCAATTGGCAAGCAATTAATGGAGATGTCTCCCCAGGGCGCTAAATTGGGACCTTTGCTCTTTCTACTAATGATTAATGACCTGGTATTAGACAATGCAGCAATAAAGAATAAGCACGTGATGCTTCCCTCATGCAGTCTTTTCTAAATGACTGCACTAGAGGTCTCAAACTTCATGAAAAAGATAACATAAAATAAACAGTTGGGAATGATTTTACAAGTTACTAGCCAGTAAGGTCAGTACCCTCTGTTCTTAGACAAGCAATACAAATGCAGACTAATTCCACTTATTGCATTAATTTACTTGCTTTGCACAGTACAGTTTACATCAGTATTTGGACTTTTTCCTCATATTCCTAGGAGAAATGTATTAGAAGAGTATGCAGATGTTATTAGGAATAGGTGAAAATATTCCTAATTTTTTTTCCTATTAAAAAATCAAGCTTGAAAAATCAAGCTAAATATCTATCAGCAAATATCTTAAGACATCTTAATGAGAAGCTCCATCACTTAAAGACACTGTCAGACCATTTCTTTAAATTAACAACCTATCTTTTGGTCACACTTTAGAAGATTAAGTGATAGAAAATCAAAAACTTTCCATTACAGTTAAGAAAAGAGAGCTGGAAACAACCAGATTATATGTTGCAAATGGAAACCAATAGCAGTGCTTTAGGAGAAAATCAAATATTAATTAAAAGAAGGCAGAAGAATCTGATTTGCACAATTATCTGAAAGCAGTTTGTTAAGCTAGTTCTTCACTAATTTTGTTCCTAGTTAACTGTACCTTCATTTGTTGTAATGCAAGTAAAATATGCCTGTATTTGCTTAAGCTCCCTTCAAACTTCTAGATAGCTTTTAAAGCTATATTCTGGGGGTTTTTTAGTGTCTTTTTTATTAGTAGAAGTAGAATCTGAATGCACTATTTCAGATAAAGCAAGATATGTTGAGAAAAGCTTCAGAAAAAATCAGTCTGAGACTTGATGTGTGTTCAAAGGACATCAGATTTAACTGTGTTCTTCAGTTTGGGGAGAGAAGGAAGGATGAACTCGTGGCTGACCCACTATTTTGAGCAGTTAAAAATTAAATCACCACAGATAAAATTTGTAGGAAACTTCATCAGAAGAAAGTGGAAAAGATACAAGGAAAAACTGATGGTAGTAAGATATGTTTTTCAAAATGAGATGTGACTGTAAAAGGAAGCACTTAACTAGGTAAAAAAAAAATAAAAAATTGAAAGATTAATGGATAAGTCTACATAGAGTTGTGAACACTCAATTATTATCAAAAGGTTATATTTCTAATGAGGAATGTATGGGATAGGATCTCAATGAACGATAAGCAGAAAAAGCACATCACTGGCGATACAGTCTGAAAAAATTAAATGAGTGACAAAATGAGAAGACTGAAGAGATGTGGTCTCTGTTGCAATTACCAGTCTTACAACTTCACTGGAAATGCCATATTGCTTTTGAAAGTTTTTTCCTAAATGATGTGTCTAGTTCACACAAGTAATAAACTGAAAGAGCCCTGCAGTCAGGAGGTTAGATTAGGTGCTGACAGTTGTCTTTTGCAGCATCGCAATCTATGAATCTCTAAATCTAATATATTTATTTCTTCCCCTTTGTAGAGCTGTATTCGACAACAACTGAAAAGTTTGGGGTTTATGTCATGAGATTACTATGTGAAATATTGAGAAGATAGGAAACGTGTCATTAGTAGGTCAAAACTCAGACTTTTAATACAGCCATCTGATAATATATAACAAGGTAAAACTGCGTTTAATTAAAACATGCAAAAATTAATTTGGTATAGTGTGTTTCTTTTTCTTAGAAACATAGGAATATTGGTTGAAAGGGACCTAGGCAGCCATCTTGCTCAGAGCAAGACAACTTAAATGTCTCGAAGTGCAGTCTGCAGTTGTCGCCCCTTATTATATCATTTGGTGCTACTGAGAAGAATATGACTGTGTCAGCATTGTGACTGCCTTTCAAGCAGCTGTAAGATCTCATACCACCCCTTAGCCTCCTTGGTACCTAGCCTTATCACTAGTTAGATATTTGTCAAACTCTAAAAACAATGTTGTCAAATACTGCAATCCATGTACCAGTGAAAAGGGACGCCTTATTCTTTTCCTCAGGAGAGAAAATACTTAGAAAATACTTAGCTTGCACCTTTCCTGTTCTAGGGTGTAGCACCAAGATAGTACACATCTCAAGCCTTTTTGAAAACAAAAAAATATCCCCCCAAAATTGCCATGGCAAACCTTTCTCATTCCTTTGAAACATCGGAGTCATTTGAGGTAAAAGCATTTCACAGAATCATAGAATGTTGTGAGTTGGAAGGGACCCACAAGGATCATCGAGTCCAACTCTTGCCCTACATAGGACAGTCACAAGATCCAGAGCATGTGTCTGAAGGCATTGTCCAAATGATTAATAT
This sequence comes from Antrostomus carolinensis, assembly GCF_000700745.2. NCBI lineage: Eukaryota > Metazoa > Chordata > Aves > Caprimulgiformes > Caprimulgidae > Antrostomus > Antrostomus carolinensis. The sequence continues at coordinate 998 of NW_010290730.1, read as the reverse complement.
TGTCAGACTTGGTGCCATGACTGCCTCCCTGGGGAGCCTGTTCCACTGCTCCACCACCCTCTGGGTGAAGAACCTTTTCCTAATGTCCATCTTAAACCTCCCCTGGCACACCTTCCTGCCATATCCTCTGCTCCTATCATTGGTCATCAGAGAAGAGATCAGTGCCTGCCCCTCCTCTTCCCCTTGTGAGGAAGTTATAGAGTACAATGAGATATCCCCTCAGTCTTCTCCTCTCCAGACTGAACAAACCACTTGACTTCAGCCTCTCCTCATATGGCTTTCCCTCTAAACCCTTCACCAGTTTTGTGACCCTCCTCTGGACACAACCCAGCACTTGCCCTTGTTAAAATTCATAGAGTTGCTGATTGCCCAGCTCTCTAATTTATCTAGATCTCTCTTCAGGGCCTCTCTGCCCTCAAAAGTGCCCACAGCTCCTCCCAATTTGGTGTCATCAGCAAACTTAGTTAGCAGTCCTTCCATCCCTGTGTCCAAGTCATTGATGAAGACATTCAAGGGCACCAGACCCAGGATGGATCCCTGTGGGACCCCACTAGTGACTGGTCACCAGCCCAATGTAACCCCATTGACTAGAACCCTTTGAGCATGACCCATGAGCCAATTGCTCACCCGTAGCAGTGTGTGTTTATTCAGCTGTATGCTGGACATCTTGTCCAGGAGGATACTGTGAGAGATGGTATTGAGGGCTTCACGGAAGCCCAAAACTGTTACATCAACTGGCTTCCCTTGGTCAGCTAGGTGGATCTTGTCTGCTTCTTGGTCTAAATGCCCCAGTAGTCTGGGGATCTAAATATGCCATTAGATGCAAGAGTACGGTACATATGTTATGTATGTGTACTGAAGCTCTGAAAGGAAATATTTAATGGTATTTAAGGTTCTTTCAGACTCTCAGCAGCCCTCTTCAAGTTATCTCTTCTACTTTCTATGCCACTCTGGTGGGCGGACCCCAGCTAAAGGCCAGATGCCCACCAAAGCCCACT
>NW_010290729.1:5291-6801 GCF_000700745.2 Antrostomus carolinensis | reverse complement strand
TCCGGTCTCCCCGGTCCCCCGTGTGCTTCCCGCAGCCCCGAGCGCATCGCTTCTCCAACGGGCAAATAACGGAGAAAAGCGGCGAATTGATGGAAAAAAACCCGAAACGAGCCCCTCTGCTTCCCCTCTCCGCGCTCCCCGCAGCCTTCCTACCTCCGGTCCCGGGCATCGGGGAAACCTCCCGAGACGGGGCTGCCCTGACCGCGTCCCGCCCGACACCGACGGCTTCGCCCCGTCCGGAGGAGGATGCGGTACCTCGGGGTGAGCCCTGGGGTCTGGATTAGGGGGGGGAGGTTTACCCTCAAAATCTCCCCCACCAGCTCCTGGGTACGGGAGAGCCCCAGGTGTGGGGCTGAGCTCCTCAGGCCGCTCCGCAAAATCCCCTTTTTTAAAAGATCTGCCCGTCTCGAAGCTTTCACAGCATTTATTTGGAGCATTTGATTCTAATTAGCGGCGGAATCCAGCCTTCTAATTGCGACTGGGAAAAAAAGAAAGAAATAAAAAACACAACTCCCTAAATTCCAGTTTTATCCACTGCTTCTCTCCAGCCCCGCTACCCCCCGGAAAAAGAGGGTCAAATACAAGATTTACAGGAAAAAAAAAAAATTAGAAATTGTGTGAGTGCTTCAAGTATTCCAGCAATTAAAAAGTAAGAGGAACGTGGTAATTTGGGCCGAATTTTGTTTAATTACTGCAATGTATAATCACCTTAAAATAAAGCGTATGCTTTGAATTTAAATGTGACTCTGGTTAAATGTGTCTGAATGTCCTGCGTGAAAATCAATATATTCCGTTAAAGTGCAAAGTGGCGTTTTGTTTTAGTTAAAAATTGTCTCATTTCCTTATTAGTAATTTCTCAAGCTTTCAGCTTTCCCTTTGCAGAGTCACAAAGTGAGTTGCCTGTGGACAAAGTTACCTTTTTTAAAAAAATATAATTTTACAAAGTGTAATTTTAAAAAAATATTGTCTTTAAGGCTTAAGGTGCACTGCATATGTTGAACTTGCAAATGAGGATTAATTTAACTTTTCTTCCAAGGCCTTATCCAAAACTTAACAAGATTGTGGAAGTTTGTTTCCCTGGTCTTTGAACTGGTGGCTTTGCGCTGATGTTGGACACTTGGCAAAACTTATTCTTTTCCCCCATATAATTATAATTACATATAATTTACATACATTTCTCTAATGCCTGTCTCTTTGGGTTCTCATAGCTTTTTAATAAGTTTACCTTGCTGAAATTCTTTGAGCCGGGTAAATTGTATTGCATCTGTTTTAGAGGTGGCTGAGTTAAAGCAATAATGACTATTTTTAGTCCATCTTTTCCAGGACAGCTTTCCTGCGGGGTACCCTCATCTGAAGATTCAAAGCTGAGGCTGGGAAGGGATTTGTGGGACACTCGGAGCTTTGGGACAAGCCTACAGAGGTAGGAATGAAAACAAGAGCCCCGATTTTCTTATCCCTGCCTTCAACTACAAGTCAAATTCCTGCAGAAGAAGCCCTGAAGAACAGCAGG
>NW_010290729.1:0-5266 GCF_000700745.2 Antrostomus carolinensis | reverse complement strand
AGGAATTAGAGACGTTGGTTTTCTTGCAGGCTGCTGTGTTTCAGGGCTCCCCAGCTCTGCCTGTGGCAGGGAATTGCATTTCCCAGCCCATACCCTTGAAGAAGGAAGAGGACAGCTTTTGGTAGTTGCTTCCTCTTATTCCAGAGATGGGCACAGGGACGAGGTAGTGCCTGGAACCTAGAGCAGGGTACGTGTCCTGCTTCATGTTTGTGATCTTCCACAAACCATTTCATGTCTCTGAGCATCAGTTCTCCTCCGAGCTGGTGGAGGGAGCGGCGCTGCCCTGCCTCACAGACAGATCTGAGCTGTGCAAGGCTGAGAGATGAGCAGAGATGAGGGAGAGGAGGGAGCTGGAGCACCTGGGAAACTTCAGTAGCTCTGGTTTCCTGAGAAGTTCATTCATCCATGAAATGGAATGAGATTATCCTGGGACAACAAGTGGGTTCAAGTGGCATCATTTGTCTTACGGGGTCTCACGTTCAAATTTTGTATGACAAAGTACCAGTGATGTTTGCACAGGGATGGGCAAATGATGGAGCTGCAGGGAAGGTTTTGCAGTGACCCCACATGGTGCTTCATCTTGACCTGGCCTAATGCTTCTCTGTCTTGACGCAGCCCACTGCAGGGCAGGCCCTGACATTGGGATTTCCAGGTAAAGGGAGCAGATCTAGGAGGGAAGAATCAAGATTCCCGTTACCCAACGGACCCTTAAAGAGGGCACCCAAGCAGGGTACGTTTAGAGAGGATTTGGTGGAACAGAGCTGGCTGTTCCTCAGAGAGAGCAGCCATAGCAGAGGTCCACCAGCTGCCTGTCAATAATATTGCTTTGTTTTTTTTAGTCTGACATGGTCTCCAATAAAGTTCCTGGCCAGCTCACACCAGTGTTACTGGAAATTGGGCACTAAATACAAGGTTTGCATACTTGGCTCCATCACATTGTCATCTGTCACCTGGGAACCCTCAGAATTGGACTAGATGGAGGATTGGACTAGATGATCTTTCAAGGTCCCTTCCAATCCCTAACATTCTGTGATTCTGTGTAATCCCCATGGGATGGAGGTGGCTTGACCTCCTGTCCCTGTTCCTCTCTGCCATACCTATTCATTACACAGGAACAAGTGTGTGTGGCCATTGGCTTCAGAGCAGTTGGAGCCCCACTAATGTCAGGGAGGAAAAATTTCATCTTCAGTAGAAGACAGAGAAAGCATTTTCAGACCACAAGAGCACACAGGAACCCTGCACATGATGGGATATGCACATGGACTGCACTCCTTTCCCAGCTGGGTGGAGGCCCAGCCTAAAGGTGGGCTTTATCGCTTAATCTGATCAAGTGGTAAAGTTATCATTTTTCAAAAACTGTCTACCTTTGAACTGCGAACAGATTGTACATGGGAATTTCAAAGAGCAAATAGAAAGGAGCCTTACAGGGGAAGAAAAAACAACTCCTGATCTGATAAGAGTAACCTACGCGTCGTGTTAAAATAAAGCCTCTGACATCTGCAGGATTAATGCTCTGCCCAGAGGATACAGCCCTTCAGTGGCAGCTCAGAGATTGCTGTGAAACAATGTGCAATCCTTTTCATGAAAGCTTCTGATTTCTGAAAAGAAACAAAAACAAAAACAGACCTGTGGTAACTTTCAATTAATTTCAACTAAAATAGCAGCAGAAGAGCTGAAAAGCTTTGCTCTCAAGATGAACTGTAGTGATGGGTCCAATCTGTGTGAAGGCTCCAGCACACAACTAGTGCTGGCTCACGCAATTTTAAGACTAAATTTATATTGCTCAGCTGCTTGCAGATCAGTTTAAGTCCAAAATTTGTCTTCTGTTCACATGAAATGAGCATTGCTGCTCTGAATAATTCAGGAGTCAAAGGGACAGGAATTTTTTGCAAATTTTAATTAACACTCGGGGTATTTTGTCCTCGGCATTTCCGCAGCTCCCACCACCATGCTTAGCTCTGTTCTCGAAATTCCTGTTTTCACCTGCACAGCAGGACTGAAAAATGACTGTGTGCTGTCATGAAAGTCAGCGTGGGCTCCCACCACAGCAAGAATGAGTTTTTATTGCATAGCCTCATCCAAGGCCCATCATTAGAGGTGTTTCTGTGGATTGTGAAGAGCTGGGGACTCGAGGCTCCCACCACCGTCAGTGGATGCAAACTTGCACCCTTGCACAGCTGCTGCAGTCTGCTGAGAATAGGGGGAAAAGAGAGAGGCTTAAATATTAGTTTAATATTAGTTTTTACTGTGGTAATGGGGTGCTTAGCTCCGGCATCCCTCCTTTTTCTGGACAGGAATAGTTTGGCAGCTGCATGAAGAACAATGGAGGAACATGTCCCCCAGCAGTTCTTTTCCAACCCATGAACGTTTACCTGGCGTTGATACAGGAAACTCTGCACACCTGCACTGGGCAGGACTCCACTGACCTCTCTCTTGCTCGAAATGCAAGTGGAGAGGAGTGCATGGGATTCCTAAGCCCTTTTCTAGGCTTTCTCATGGCAGCAGGTATCAGAGGAAAAGCACATTCATTTTTAGAAAGCTTTGACTTCAGTCTGAGTCAAAGACAGTGAGTGCTTCATGAAAATCTTTACATTTGGCTTGGTGTGGAATTCTGCTAAAATAAAATAAAGTAGCCCTTACTAATAAATAAACAAACAAACATATTTTTAAATAGTTATTAATTTTTTAATATCCCAGTGGGGAAAAAAAAAAAAAAGTGAACTAGTGACTTGTTCTAAGTTTTTATCTTGCAGCTTTCCCAGCTTGAAGCTCCACACCGTGGTGTTGGCAGCCAAGGACACAGAGGTGAATGCAATTACAAACCCAAAAGGGATGGTCTTCTCTTTTGGTCTCAGAAAACACTTGTGCATAAAGATCAAAAAGAGTGGAAGGGAAAAGATATGTCAATGTGTTATTTCTGTTCAAATATTCTGAGATACCAGCAACAAAACAAAACTTGCTTTTGCGGGATCAACAACGCACAGGTATGTGTTACACGTTAAAGGCCGTGTGAGACACTGGCAAAAGGTCTTTTCTTTCCTCCTGCTCTATGCAGGCTGGACAGCATCTTTTCAAAATGATGGAAAACCACAATTCTATTAATTATGGTTACAGTGATTATTAATTGCTTGTCCTCTGGTACTGCTTAAGAACCCCTCTTCTGAATCAGCCCCCCCTCATTATGGATGCTGTACAAATACAGGAGAAAAAAAGGTAATTCTTCCTCTGAAAATCCTTTCCAGCCTTAATCTTGCTAACGCTGGAGTGAAAGATCAGATTTCCACAGGGAAGGATCAAGGATTTTAATGGAAAAAATATTACCTCTGGAAAAACTCTAACTAGTAGAAGGAAGCTCCCAAATTCTTTGCGACATCCCCATCTCTCATTTAGCAAACGCAGCTGAATGCTCAGCGGGATTGTGTATCACTGCATTATACATAATTGAATGTATGTTTTCTTTAGAGAACGTTTCTTAACCCAAATGTTAAGGCTGCTTTACAAAATAGCTATTTCTACGCACATTCACTTTCTCTGTTTTATTTAAACCCAATTCCTGGCAGCCAGAGGGGCGAAAGACTAGACCTGAATGAACACAGAGTAATTTAGGGTGCCAGGGACAGCAGGGTTGAGGTGCTGGTGGGGACAGCTGCTGGGTGCTGTGACAGTAAATGCTTGTTTCTCTGTCACTTTTGCAGCTGTTTGGAACACAGCAAAATAGGGTCGGGCGGGGGGACGTGGCAGCGCGCGTTTTGTTGAATGAAGATCATCAATGATGCCTCAGCGCCTGCCTGCCGGCCTGACATTTATGAATCACTTTCCCTTTGAGACTTTAAAGCTCAGAGCCTCGCTCTTAAATATCTCGTTTGCGGTACTTGCTGCGTTTTTACATTATTTTCTTTTCCGATACCTTCCTTTGAAAAGAGGGAAAATCGCGACATGAAAATAAAAGCTGACAGTAAATAGATAAGCGAGGAGAAAACCCAACAGAGATGACAGTCGGCACAAAGCCATGGACCAGCAGGAGCTCAGCACAGAGAGGAGCTCATTTGATGCTCTAATCTACTGTTTTATCACATATTTTCCTGTACAGCTTGATCCATCTTCCAGTAAAGCTAAAGGAAAGGCTTCCATTGGCTTTTATGAGGGTTGGATGGGTCCTTTGGAGTAACAACATTTTTATGCTATTTAACAGGTTTAAATCTTCGCAGCTCATATTGTTGGAAGGCGCTGTTGACACGACGTCCTCCGAGCTTGGGTTAGGGGTTTGGTGTTTGTTCCCACTCCCATCCCAACCTGTGCCTCTGGTAGAACACAGAGTGACCTTCAGCAATAAAAAACCGACCTGATTCAGTGTTCCCTTCCCATCTCCAATCATTCCTTTTGTTTTTTGCTAAATCTTTAGCCTAAACCCTCCGCTTATTCCTCAGTAATTTCCTCAGTTATCCTCAGGTTGTTTTACAGACATTTCCATTTAATGTGGAATTCGCTGTAAAAGTTTCATAAAGACCCGGCAAAGGAAACCATTCGCTTACATCTATTTCAATTTATCTCGCCAAAGCTCGTGGCTTAATCCAAAGGGAGAGTGCAACTGCAGTATAGCAGAGGCCTTTCACAAATAGCTTATTTTTTTTTTTTTCCTTTCCCTATACAATGCACCATTATGTAGGTTGTTGGGTTTGTGTTTTTTTTTCTTCTAAGGAGAACAATGCGAGAAGCAGTGATGGGAAACTGGGAAAAAAAAAAACCAAAACAAACCAAAACAAAAGAGGCATTTAGAAAGGAGCGGTTTAGAGTTTGAAAAGCGTTGAATAATGTTACACCTGATAACAGATACTTTCTCAGAGCCCATGGAATGGTTTAGCATGGCGGGATTGACTGAAGCGGGATAGCAACACGCATCTAACTCATTGATAATGGCCGAGGCCGCCTTATTGAAGTGGTTTTGCTAAGAAAAAAACCTCAGTATTTATGAATTCATTGCTGAGTCAAGCGCTTGACGGCTATGACTGTACGAAGTAGAAATCACGGCAGCGCCGGAAGTGGCAAATGTTGAAAGCCTGAGGAATTTAATTTAATTTAATTTGGTTTGTTTTTTCCTCAGGGAGGGAGCCCAGGCACGACGGGGCGAGCTGAGGGGGCAGCTGCGCCGCAGAGAGCCCTTGGCTCTAAACTGAAGGCTTTTGGAGCCAACTCCTTCCGTTTTTTCCGGTTTTTACACCTTTTTTTTTACAAAAGCCCCGGACCCGGCCCGGCCCCGCAGCTACCG
>NW_010290728.1:1562-7624 GCF_000700745.2 Antrostomus carolinensis | reverse complement strand
GGTACCCAACGTAAGAAGATGCGTTTGGCCAACGAGGAGGAGATCGATCGTGCTGTCTACGCTTGGTTCCTCGCTCTCCGACAACATGGAGTACCACTTTCCGGACCTCTCATCCAAGCTCAGGCTGAAGCTTTCGCCCGACAGATCTACGGTCCTGAATGTACCTTCAAAGCCAGTCATGGTTGGTTCTGGCGTTGGCAAAAACGTCATGGTATCTCCAGCCAACGTATCTACGGTGAAGGTGGCCTCCCCACCGAGCCTGATCGAGCTCCTGCCACCTGCTCTGAGACCTTACCCGTGCCGGCGACTGATGCCGGTGGCTACGGCGATGAGCAGATCTACAACGCCAACGTCACTGGGCTCTACTGGAAGCTGTTGCCAGGACAAGCTGGTGGGACAACAGTGACAGCGCGGCGTCGGCCAGCTCCTCGTGAGCGGGTCACCGTGCTGCTGGCTGCTAATTTAACCGGCTCCCACAAGCTCAAACCATTGGTGATTGGAGGCCTTCGTGATCCTCCCAGCCTCCGTCATCACAACCAGGACAAATTCCCCGCTTGTTACCGCTACAGCCCTGAAGCCAGGTTGGGTCCAGCTCTTCTCCGAGCTTGGTTCTTTGAGGACTTTGTGCCGGGTGTCAAACGCTACCTGCGCCGCAGCTGCCTGCAGCAGAAGGCTGTGTTGCTGCTCAGCTCCCCACCACCCCCAACTGGGACAGGTCCTGAGGAATCCCCACCTCTGCAGACACCTGATGGCTCCATCCGTGCCCTTTTCCTCTCCAAGGGTCCTGCTGGGAATGGCTCAGCTGGAGGAGGAGGTCGAATCCCAGCCCCGCTGGAGCAGGGGGTGGTATCCGCCTTCAAGCAGCTCTACAAGCGGGAATTGTTGCGCCTGGCCGTCTCGTGCGCGACCGGTGGCAGCAGCTCTGGTGGCCCCATGGACTTTGTACAATCTTTTCTCCTCAAGGATATGTTGTACTTGGCCGGCCTCTCCTGGGACCTCATTCCCCCTGGTTCCATCGAGAAGTGTTGGCTGTTGGGGCTCCGCGCTGCCTTCGAGCCCCAGCCTGGGGAGGAAGAGCATGGTGCCTCCCCGCGTGGGGAGGAAGGCAGTGGGGACAGCAAAGTCTTCAGTGACCTGACCCACTTGGCCGCGTTGGCCTACAAGCGCTTGGCTCCTGAGGAGGTGGCCGACTGGTTGCACTTGGATGATGTAGCTCCGGGTACGGAGGAGGATGATGGGGAAGAGGACGCTGAGGAGGAAGGCTCTGGGGGCTGTGGGGTAGAGGAGGATGAGGAGGATGAGGCAGCTGCTGGAGATGGGGGTGGCAGAAGGGATGGGGAAGGAGGAGATGTCTTGCTGCCCACAGCTCGAGAAGCCATCAAAGGTCTGGAGACGGCGTTACGCTGGTTGGAGGGTCAGGACCCCCGGCAAGTGGGGCCGTTGAAGCTGGTGCAGCTCCGTTCCCTCATCAGCATGGCCCAGCGGCTTCACCGCGGTGGCAGCCCACGTTCCTAGGGCAGGGTGACCCGTGACCTCTCGGCTACCAACCACCCTGCTTGGGGGCAAGGGGATATGGGGCTGGGGACACCCTGGTTGTCCCAGGGGGATGGCAGAGGAGATGCCAGCTCCCCTCACCCCGCTGTCATGAGCAGTCCCCAGGGCTCAGGAGGCCTGAACCCCCCCCCCCAGGTTATAATTTAGGGCTAATGGGGGGGGTTTTATGCAATAACCCCTGCATACATCAGGTCTTCGAGGGATGTTCCTCACCCTAAATATCTTTAGGAGGTGCTATTTTTTTTTAGATCACATGAGAACTGAGCAGAGGTGGCCCCTTGGTCACTGGTACCACTAGAAGGGGGTAGATACCCCCCACACTGCCTGGTCCCCCCAAATTCTATGAGGAGAAGGGATGAGGGAGGGATTTGCTCAGCGTCACTGCGAGGAACCGGGATGATGACGGAAATTACACCAAGTAATTCCCCACGTCTTGAAGTGGGGCTGGACAGGAACCACTCCTGGGGTGCTGTAAGGCAAATGTTCTGCCTTGGAAGAGGTTGGTGATGCCCTTCCCACTGCCCAGAGTCTTGTTAAACTGGGAAAGTTTGGGGCTGGTTCAAAACAACTTTCTTCATGCACTGGATTAGGACAGGGACACTTGGGTGGCATGTGAGAAGCTGCAGCTTCTTGGAGAGGGTCATCTCCATCATTCCAGTGACAGCCCTGCACCTGGGAACCATGGAGACCTGCTGGAACAGGTACCATCATCCAAGCATCTTCATGAAGGCTCTGGGGATGAGGGTTGAGTTGTCCCCTCTGGGGTTTATGGGGCACGTGGGGCTGGAGAACGTGTCTCACGGTGCCGGTGTGACGTGTTGTGAGTTGAGATAGGAGCTGGGTGGGCTCCCAGTGATGCCTTGAAATACCAGAGGCATCAGATACAAATTTAGCAGCTCTTGACCTGATTTTTGGATTAAATTTTAACCAAATTATTGAAAGGAAGCAAAAAAAAATCCAACTCATGAGTGCTGCTGTGCCCCATGGCAGGAGATGGGGTGGGTGTCTTTACTTGTCGGATCTTTGTCTCATAACTTCAGAGTTTATGGAAATTAAATGGATTTTTATTCCTACTTTGGGGTTGTCATCTGTAAATGCTCATGTGGAGCCATCCCAGTAGGGTGGGAGTTGGTAAAAGGGGATCTCAATACAGTTGTGTCCTCCTGGTGTGATCTTCTCCATCACGTTCTCCACATCTCCACGGCGTCTTTAACACATCTTGGTCAGGCAGGTGCTTGAGCTGCTACAACTACACCACAAATTGATTTTTTTACTTATTAGGATTAATTTATCAATAAATGAATCTACCAGGGAATTTAAGGAGCAGCAAGAAAGAAAAACACATAAAAAAGTCCAAGTTGGAGCTGTGGTTTGTCCTTTCACATCATGAAACTCCACTGCAGAACCAATGTTGAGAAAAACTTTGGATTAGAGGAGAAATGCAATTTTTTTTTCTTCTCCACAAACCCAACCAACCTCAATTTCTGCTGTTTGGCTTCTGACAGGTTCACAGCCAACATGCCACGTGGTGTCTCACCCGTTTCAAACTTCTTCTTTAGCTTTTATCCACCAAGATGTGATCACGTAAAACCACATTTCTATTTCTTTTTATGATCTTTTGCATCAAAATAAACCCTACGAAAACATTTTAGAGCTTGGGATGTGGCTCACTTCAAGTAGAAGTTTGTGAATTAAAGGAGTCTTCAAGTTTTGGAGAAAAAATGTTGCCAAGTTCAGCAGAAGGTACCAGGTTGGTGGTCTTTGCTGCTCGTGGATGCATTCGTGGCATCGTTTGGCCTGGTTTGGGGAGGTGAGAATATTGAATCATTGAATGGTTTGAGTTGAAAGGGACCTTCAAAGATCATTTAATCCAACTCTCCTGCTTTGGGCAGGGACATCTTTCACTAAATGAAGTTGCTCAAAGTCTTGTCCAACCTGACCTTGAACACTTCCAGTGATGGGGCATCTTCTGAGCAACTTGTTCCAACATCTCACCACCCTCATCGGAAAAAATTGTCTTCTTTATGTCCAGTCTAAATCTACCTTCTTACAGTTTAAAACCATTGCTCCATCCTTCTTACCAGCCTCTTTTCTATATTGAAAGGCCACAAGAAGGTCTCTGAGGGACCTTCTCCAGGCTGAACAACCCCAACTCTCTCAGCTTTTCTTCAGAGCAGAGCTGTTCCATCCCTCTGATCTTTTTTGTGGCCTCCTCTGGATCTGCTCTAACAGGTCCATGTCTGTCTTGTGCTGAGGACTCTAGAACTGGACACAGTGCTCCAGGAGGTCTCAGCCCTCAGTACAGGGGCAGAATCACCTCCCTTGACCTGCTGGCCACACTGCTCCTGATGCAGCCCAGGAGATGATTGGGTTTTTGGGCTGTGAGCACACATTGCCAGCTCATGTCCCATTTGTCACCCACCAGTATCCCCAAGTCCTTCTCCACAGAGCTGTTCTCCATCCCTTCATCCTCCAGTCTAGATTGATACTGGGGGTTGCCCTGACCCAGGTACAGGACCTCACACTTGGCCTCAGTGAACTTCAGGAGGTTCACATGGGCCCACTCCTCCAGCCTGTCCAGGTTCCTCTGGATGACATCCCATCCCTCAGCCAGATCAACCACACCACTCCGCTTGGTGCCATCTGCAAACTTGCTGAGGGTACACTCAATCCCACCACCTATGTCACTCATGAAGACATTTAATAGTATTGGTCCCAGTATGGACCTTTGAGGGACACCATTCATTACTGGTTTCCACTTGGGAGATTGAGCCAATGACCTTTTGGACACAACCATCCAGCCAGTTCCTGATCCATCTAACAGTCCATCCATCAAACCCGTATCTCACCAATTTAGCAGATGGAATATTGTGTGAAACCACATCAAACGTCTTACAGAAGTCTAGGTAGATGACATCTGTAGCTCTTCCTTTGTCCACCAATGCAGTAGAAGACCACTACCTTTATCAGGTACAATTTGCCATGTTGGCCATCTCCAACCACCTCCCTGTCTTCCATATATTTCAGCAAGTGTTCCAGGAGGATCTCCTCCATCTCCTCCATCCAGGCAGGATGAGATGCCTTTCTTGAGGGCAGGAGGACAAGGAGTAAGGTAGTAGTAATGACTTAGTTGCAGGGAGTGCTGTCTTTTTTAATAAAATTAATTGAATTTGAGATGTTTTTTGTTCAAACTAGCGCTTAGCAACATGGTGAAGGTCATCAGCATCCTGGCTTTGGCGTTGAACATCCCTCTTCTCTGAGTGAACCTGAAAACCCGAAGTTCAAAAGCCTTTAGGAGGACACATGGAGATGGGGAATGGGCAGGAGATGGGGAATGGGTAGGGGGTTGGGTCAGCCATGTCATGGGTGGTAGAGCTGGATTTGGCCAAGGATTTTTGGCCAGATATGTTGAAGACTGGTGTGCAGGACACATTGTCCAGAAGACTGGTGTGCAGAAGACATGGAGACACCTAAGAATGAAATCAGAAGGCTGCGTATTTCAGAGAGATCAGCAGAATTGACTTGAGAGGAACCTGGGGACAGGGCAGGAATAAAATCAGGCATAAGGACAAAGGAGTTACCAGGTGGCTTGAAAACCTTGAGGACCACTGACCACCTTCAAGACCATGTAGATGCCATGAGCGTAGAGATGGGCAGGAGAGACAGGCAGGCTTGAGCACCATCTCCAGATTTTGCTAATTAATTAGGTGCCTCAAGAAGTTGCCCAAAGAGATCACACCTTGGTGTGACCCAACAGCACCATATGGCTACATCTCTCTTGGCTTGATACCACCAGCACCTTGGGGTGACAGGGTCAAAGCTGTAGGAGCTGCAGGCTCAGCACCCAGCTGTCTCACCAGCAATGTTCTGCCCAGAAAAAGCCTTTCATCTTCAAAGTGGTTGGCTAATTATCACTAATTGCATCCGTGCAGGTGCCGGGAGGCAAACGAAGCTTAATTAGAACACACAAAAGGCTCAGATCTTCTCCAGATAGACAAGCTTTGAGTTTCTCCTCCCTTGATGTGCAGCACCCCAAGGCTGAGAGCAGGTCTGGGCTTCCATCCCACTGCCTCGCTGCTGGAGCAAGACCCATCTGTAGGACCGTGGTGCGATGGGTCTGGTGAGTGGTGGCTGGTTTTTGTCTGGTTGACTTCTCATCCATGGTTCTGGGATGCAGGTAGCAGCTCCATGTTCATGTACACATCTCCAGAGCTGAGCAGAGGAGCAGAAACTGGTGCCCACATGTGACCCAAGCACTGAGCTCACCAATGAGTTGAGTTTCTCTGTGCTCACCCCCAGAGCATCATCCTGCCAGCTCCCTACTTCTCAAGGTCCTTTGGCATCCTCAAAGCACCAGCAATGAATCATTGAATCATCAAATATTGAGAGTTGGAAGGGACTCACAAGGATCATGGAGTCCAACTCCTGTCCCTGCACAGGACAAGCCCAACATTCACACCATGTCCCTGAGGGCCTTGGCCAAATGCTGCTGGAATCTTGTCAGGCTT
>NW_010290728.1:0-1502 GCF_000700745.2 Antrostomus carolinensis | reverse complement strand
CCTCAAAACCCTTTTCCCCAGGGCCACCCCCCCCCCCCCCTGCCACATCTTCCTTGCCATTTCCTCTGCTCCTGGCATTCGTTGGTGGCCAGAGAGAAGAGATCAGCGCCTGCCCCTCCTCTTCCCCTGGGGAGGAAGTTCTAGACCCCCTTGAGATCTCCTCTCAGTCTCCTCTTCTCCAGGCTGAACAAACCAAGTGCCTTCAGCCTCTCCTCACGTGGCTTCCACTCTGAGCCCTTCACCAATTTAGTGGCCCTCACAAATGGTCCTCACCTCCTGCTGCAGGGATGCGGCCACTCTGTCCAGCCCCACAGTGGAGTTGACTTGGGATCACCCCATCCCCAAAACCCCATCCCATCCCTGTCCCCAGTGCCACACATCCCAGCATGGTGCCAGTGAGCGTAGAACCAGTGTGGTGGCATCAGCTCCATCCCTGGTGAGCACACAGCCCATGTGGCATCAGCTCCATCCCTGCTGGCCCAGGGACCCATGGCTGTCACCTCCCCATGGAGGTGACCCCATGCTGGGTGCAGTAGACCTCCCAGGACTGAAGGGATCAGAAAGAGCCAAGCCTGCCATCATGTTGCCCACATTTATTTGGTCCCAGCCCTGCAGAGGTAGCACATGGCGTGGACACGGGTCCACACCATCTCCCACTCCCCAGCCAGGGTCTCCTGGGGGTGTCAGGGTCCCTCTGCTCCCTGAAGGAGTTCAGTCTGGTCCCCATCACCCTTCTTGCCCCTTGAGGGACAGGATGGAGAGGCTCAACCCCAGCCAGGCTGCTAGTCCTCAGCCACATCACATGCCCGGTTGGTGGCCGCCTCTACAGCGTTCATGACGGTGGCTCGCAACGCGCCCTTCTCCAGCTGGTGCAACGCGTGGATGGTGGTGCCTCCAGGGGTGCAGACATCTGCCCGTAGCTTTGCTGGGTGCTCCCCTGTCTCCAGCATCATCTTCGCTGCACCCTATGAGAGACCAGGGTGGGTCAGAGAGAAGAGGACCACCCAAACCCTTCTCTCCTTGCCCACGCACCATGGTGAGGGACAAGGTGCTGAAGCATTTGTCCCACCACCATGCCCTTTTTGCTGTCTTCTGGTGACCTCATCTTCAGTTTCAAGAGGGGAAACTGAGGCAGGAGGCTATTCAAAATGTCCTCCCTCTCTCTCCCACCCTGCTGGGTGTCACAGAGCACAGAGCAGGGATGGTGAGAAGGTGCCCAAGCTGGGTGAGAGCTGCAGAGCAGGAGGGAGAGGAGTGATGTCAAGTGTCCCCAAGTGATGGCATCAACTCACCAGCAGCGTCTGAGCCGCGATCCTGCTGGCCAAGCCACCCGGCATCCCCATCTTCACCGCTCCCTCCGCCAAGGCTTCGGCAAACAGGTAGACCTGGGGGAGAAAAGCATCAGGGGTGAGTGTGGCAACAGTTTGGTGATGACACCAAGTTGTGTGGTTTGGTTGACACGCTGGAGGGGAGGGATGTCATCCAGAGGGACCTGGACAGGC
>NW_010290727.1:31351-37324 GCF_000700745.2 Antrostomus carolinensis | reverse complement strand
TATATATGCATATGCATATGAATGAAGTCAAAGAACTCCAGAGGAACTCAATCAGGTAAGTATCTTGGGCAGTAATCAATACAATGGAGAGCAGCTTCTAGATATCAGACAACACGTCAGGGAAAACAGATGTGTTGTCTGATAACAGGGAAAACACCTCTGCATGTTTCATTTGTTCCTAACATAGTGTTGGTTGTGCAATCTCCTGAAACTACCTTGATGAGTAAAAAGTACATATAATACAAATCAGAACAAAAATTGGCATTCATTGGCTTCACTGAAACAGGCTCTTAGTAAATCCAAACACAAATCCTTTATTCAGGAGGGGAAGCAGGCACTCAGCTTGGTATAAAAACTCTTGTAGCTAAGAAAAATCCCAAAAATTCACGCTTCAGCATATCTTCAAGTTAGTTCAAGTTCTTTAGGAAACCAGCTCAGGTAAGTCAATAAAAACTCAATTAAAATCTGGTTTTACTAAACCGGTTAGAACTGTTACTTTTTCATTGCTACACAAAAAAGACTTACGACAGTTTGTCCCAAACCCTCAAAATGAAGGAAGTTTTGTATAGCTTCACTATAGAACTATCAAAGCACACTTATTCATCAATTGACTTTTAGCATAAGCAGATTTTAAACTGACATTTCACAATTAAAAACTTCTACAGGCCATAAACAAAAAATCAAAAGTAACAAAGGTTATAAAGAAATTTCTTTTGCAAAGGCCATAGCAAGAAAAAGAATTTAATTGTAATATACTTAGTTTATACTTAGTAGATATTCAGCAAGCTAAAATAGCATTATTATCTGCTTATGTGCTTCAATGGATTACAAAAAATAAATAATCATAACAGAGTACCTTTTCTTCTTCCATGGCAAACATCCTTGCCTGTAACTTGATGGACAGTGGCATTAAAAAAAAACCAAAGCAAAACCAAATCAGTACAGCACAGGGGATTCATTTTATTTGTGCAATTTGACAAGACAATATAGTTATATTACCCTGCATAGTGTACTGCCCGGTTTTTTTCCTTTAACTCTAACAAGGTTGTGAATCACAAATTATTTTTTCCAAGAAAGAAAAACCTAATTTATCGTCACTTTCTTTTTTGTGTGATATGGTTGTGATGCAGCAGTAGTGATAAATGCTTCATCACCTTGTGCTACAGTTTCAGTTCGTATGACTGTTCTCTGCAAGTTCTTTCAGCACTCATTTGTTTATAATATATTACGGAGAAAAAAACCCACTACTCTAATTTGAAAGACTGAAACACACTTCAAATGTTCAACAGTGCAAGTTATGTGGCAGATCTTTTACCATGGTTTATGAATCTAATTTACAGAGGATGTGCCATCTTGGAGAGATGGGGAAAAAAAAAAAATGCATTAAAAAAATCAAATTAAAAGAAGCATTATCTTCTCTAGGATATTTTGGAAAAATAAAAATGAAAATTCCCAGGAGGACTGGCTTACTGGGAAGAACTGTGTTTGGAAGAAAGAAAGAGACCTGATTTCTTTGGGCTGTATATTCTAACATTTTATATGCAACAGAAAAATATTTAATGCCAACTGATAACTTGCTATTATGCCATCATATTTTAAAGTCTCATTGTCAAACACAGAAGGCCTTATTTTGCTACCTGTTTTTTAAAAGCTGACATAGCTTCTTTATTTTGTTGGTGCAATGTGTCCATCTGATGCTGCAGAGTTTCCTGCCCATGCGAAATAACAATAGTGCATTTTAAATATTTATCTTACAGCAAACCATACATATAGTGTTTCAAGAAAAATCCTGATTCCTTGTTAATTATTTTTAGAAAGACATGAGTGATAAGAAAAAAACCCCTGAAGACTAGAGGCATTCATTAACTGGAAATCATCTTTTTGGTAGCAACTTCTCTAATTTATGACAGGTAACAATTCTCACCTCTGGAATTCAGATTTGTTGTTGCTAGGATTTCTATAAGCAACTCTTACCCACCCTAGCAACCTGCAAAAGCAATCCCATCTCACATTATCATCTTAAGACAGCATCCTGACACAGTTCCAGGTAGTCTAATCTCTATTTAAAAAACATATAATACCATTAAAAATATAAATTTGTTACTTAGTCTTTTCTGCCTTCCTTCAGCTCTTTCATGTAGTTTGTTAAATGACTAAAATTTAACTGAAAACTATCTCTTTAGATTATAGGAATTCAATACAATATTATATAATAATTTAAGTAGACATATTAGTTTGGTTTCACAGAACAATCATCCTTTATACAATTTTGTCATTGATGCAATTGCTAACTGGAAATAAGTATTACTGAGCTATTCATAACATACCACACCACGGTCTTCCTTTTACTATATATTTAAGTGATGATTTTAACTATGAAAAAGAGACTAGGAAGTTTCTATAAGTATTCATTTCCTAATAGGCCTCACAGCTAAGACTATTAAGTAAAATGATTATATATAACTTTCTCAGAAATTCAGTTTCACAATAAATTTTCCATATGTCATGTATGTGTGGTGCAGGGAAAGTGAAGAACAAAGTTACTTTCTAAAAATATAAGAAAAAATATTTGCTTTAAAATTGTAACGTTAAACCAGAAAGTTAGCTCAAGTCATGTCTTTGTTTGAAACTAGTTTGCTAAATTTCAGGTAAAATAAAATATAAACTGAATCACAGAAATGTTAACTGAAAGGGATATCTCTGAAGGAAAAAATAGAACCTTTGATAAGCCAGAGGAAGCTGTCTACTTCCTGAACTACTATTGAGGTCAATCTGATTCTGCATTCAGAAGCCATCAGGTCACAAATTCACTTTCAATGTCATACTTCACATTTTTATCTTACTGGAATCTCCAGAACTGGAAGCTCATGTTAGCTTGTTCCTCTGAAGTTCCAGAGCTCTACATATGTGTTCACATGAAGTTCCTAACAGCTACAACTCATTGTTTCCATTAGGTTTGCCATGTGCCAATGTTCAATGCAAAGTGCAGAGAAAAGAAAAGAAAAAAAAAAGAAAAAAAAGAGAGTTCTCCTAACTGCCCATAAGTCCCATCTTTTTATCAACTGTAAATTAAATTGCTGTTAAGGTCTCAGAATGAATGGAAATCACCCCTTTTGAACCCAGATTAAGAACTGCAATGCCAGGTTAAGAAAAGCAAAGAAGGGTTACAAATTGAAAGCACTGCTGCTTTTACAAATACAAAATGTTTCCTGTTTCAGTGTGCACATATATATCTTTCAGAAAAAAGCACATAGTTAGGATTATTAATTTAAGATGGTTAGGATGAACTCCAAGATGAACTAGTCTTCCTTTACTACTAAGATGTTAAATATCACAAGATCAAGGATAGAGCTGAAATTATTGTTTTTTCTGTGATCATAAAATACACAGAGTGAAGCCTTTTATCTTGTGACCTAGTGACAGGGGTCATAGGTTTGATTGTATTAGAGAAGGGAATGGATTTCCTATGAAAGCATAACCTCAGGAGCCCTAACCTTAAGAAGAATGTTAGACTTACTTTACTGAAAACTTCATTCTGAGCATTTAAAAGCTGACAAACCACTTTTGAGTATGGCTAACATAAGTTTCTGTTTAAAAATTTTTTGGAAAAATTCTCACCCTCAAAACATTGCAAGTGAAGTTGTTTGTACAACTGCACCGGTACTTGCACTTGTCAAAGACAAGCATAATACAGAGAAGCTGCCTTGTAGCTTCCCCCACACTAACATGTCAACATGCCTCATGTGAAGCTGAGCGTCTCACTGCTTCAGTATTTACATCCCTTTTCTCTGAAAATTTCCAGTCATGCCAAATATTATGACGGTACTCTTTTGCTAATCAGATTTCTAGGGTGGGCACAGTCCAAATGAATATAAAAAGTACAGAAGTTTACGGTTAGACAATAAACTATTGGCTACCACATTCTACTATTAGAAATGACAATAGCCTTCAAAAGGAGAATTGTACCAAACCACAATCCATATTAATATTATATTACAATTAAATCCCAGCACTTAAAATACTAAAAACATACAAGAAAGTTACCTTCTGCCATTCAAGGTCCTGTTTCTCTACAACTATTTTACTTATTTGATCTTCATAATTAATCTCTGTTTCCTAGTTAAAAAGCAAACAAACAATTTTACATAAAACAGTACCTGCAAATCAAACACCAACATAAATTGTGTATTCATACTCTCTTCCTTTACAGTCCAGTACACAGAACAGTACATGCCTACATACTGCACAGCAAAAAAGGGAAACAAAAGCTCTCTGAATGTGGTAAAATAGCAAATGACTTCAGCTGGTTTGGTCAGAAAATTTGCAGAATAACTAAATTTGAAATGCATAGCAGAAGATGAGGAGCTAGGATTATAGCGTTCAGCAGGAACAGCTCCCTCTTCATACATGTTCTCTTCTGCATCTTACAACAAAACCAGACTCAAAGGGAATAAACCAGACTTGACTTCACAGTTGCAAAACGATTGAGTATTCTGATGAACCAAGACAAAATACTGAGACAAAGAGAAGTTCCGCAAGCTGCAATTAGTGCTTCAAGAATCAATTGTTAGTCAGCGATACAGACAATCATGGTTAGTGTGTCAGAATCTTTGGGACTTCTTAATTATTCAGCTCAAAGCATTTGAATCTTTATTTCTTTTTGTCCTTTTGACACCTCCCAGGACAACTGAAAGTTTGTGTCAGGAATTACTTCTGTTATTACGGAAAAAGTGAAATATTTATCATAACCTTCTGTGTCAAGAAGCCTCCTGACTTACCAGATGAAAGTAAGAACTTGAACAGAAGTCATGGATAATCAACACATATTTTTGACAAGAGGAGCTACCTGAAAATCTAAGAAGTCTAAAGTTCCCTTCACAATCCAGAAGATGGACTAGTAACAGGAAAGTGCATTAGTTACATCTCATGTACTTGCAGATGCACTTTGTCAAGAATCAGACTATTACTGTAATAATAAGTGAGACTTATCTGCTGATAATCACAGTTGCTAAGAATTGATGGGAATCTTCCTGAAATATTCTGGTATTAAAGTCAAATTTTCCTAACTGGAATCAGCTTCCCTTTTGAGTCAAATTTTTGAGCACTGGCCTTCCTTTACAAATACAATACTCAAAGGAAGAACAACAGGTTCCCCTATCAAACAGTCATGACTTCTTGCAAGAACAGTATTTAGGCTCTTGATGTATATCATAAGCAATTCACTGCTGTCCTGTTATTGCACACAGTCCAAATAATGAATATCCTTTAAAGACCTAGAAAGCTACACTAATGTGTTGTTCTGAGCTGCAAAAGGCCAATTTCCTGCCTTTTCTCTGCACACTGATGATCACCTTGAAAAAGTGACCACATTAAGGTAAGATTGACTTCTCTGATTAATCAGTGCACCAGTAACATTTATTGAGATCTTGTGTTGGACACAATCCAACAAGGGCCAAACTGACTGTGTGGAGGAAGAGAGTACTCTGAACTGTGTTCTTTGAATTACTGTATTTTGATATATTATGTGCACCTTTATGCTTTTCTTGAGTTCAACTTCCTCACTCCAGCAGGGAAATATGCATTCTACATTGATGAAAAAATAAGCACTCTTGAAATGACTCACATCTCAAGAGCCCAGACTACTGCAAAAGAAGTGACTAAAATCCTCAGCAAAACAGTGAAAAGAAGAAGAAAAAAAGCCATTTATGGATCTTTCCAATTTATGTGCACCTTTATGCTTTTCTTGAGTTCAACTTCCTCACTCCAGCAGGGAAATATGCATTCTACATTGATGAAAAAATAAGCACTCTTGAAATGACTCACATCTCAAGAGCCCAGACTACTGCAAAAGAAGTGACTAAAATCCTCAGCAAAACAGTGAAAAGAAGAAGAAAAAAAGCCATTTATGGATCTTTCCAATAAAAAAATTAAAGCAGGACTCAAAAAAACTATTCCCTTGATATCAGGTTTTAT
>NW_010290727.1:21474-31338 GCF_000700745.2 Antrostomus carolinensis | reverse complement strand
GCTGAATTGAAATTCCATGAATTACTATTACTTACCACGAGAAAAAAAAAGGTCACCTCTGGATGAAGTAATAAACTTTCTGAAATAGTGAAAGAGCAAACTGAGGTTCTTCCTCCTTTCGCAGTGAAGCAGATAATACATATGTTTGGCTACAAAGAATAAAGTATGCAGCATCTCTAAGAAATGCAATTCCTTCCTGAACCCAGTATAAATGAGGGTGCTGTGTTTTCAATACAATTTGTGCAAGACTTTTGAAGAAGATTTTGCAACCCCATCTCACTTAGTATCATGTTTGATCCATAATCCCACTGTATACAAAATATGTCCCAAGGCGATTCAAAATAGGTTTTTGACATTGACATCTTTAATAGGTTTTAGGGTCAAAACTGACTTCCTTGATTAACAGGCAGTTTACAGGCACACGTGTGGACAGAAATAACACACTTCTACCCACAGATGCTACTCCTAAGCTTTTCAGAAGTTACTTGCAGGCTCTAAAAGTATGCCTCAACACTCACGTGCATTTTACATATAAAATATTGAACATACATTTAAAATTAATATTTGCTCAGAGAACTAGAGAAAAGTTCTTTAGCTTTTGCTTCTTTGATATGCACCAGTAGAATACAGATGGAGAAAAGACCTAAAGATTTCACATGTCTTACAGTTAAAAAAAAATATATATATAATTTAACAGATTATCAATGCTTCCCAGTTCTGCCCTAACAAATAGAACTTCAGACTTGCAATGAATTTGTTTTCTGATACTCATCTATAAGTACTGAAAGAAAATACATCCCCCTAAGTTCCCTGGAGTAATAAAATGACGTTGACTTACAGCTTCTTAGAGAAGTATAATCTCAAGCAATTTATGACACTAAGCAACAAATACTATTAAAATGATATATTATTAGCAAAAGTTTTGTTCAAAAATATAAGAAGTGAGGACAATAAAATTTGACCCTTAAACACACAATGTAAATTACTCCTAAACTAATCAAAATGCACTGCAGTAGTATTCTTCCCTAACTCCAGACTACGTATTTCTACCACTCCCCTGTGTGGGCACTAGCATACATACGGGTATTTCAGAGACAAAACCAGAATTTTGATCCAGTGCACAAGTAAACATGTAGCAGGAGGTGGCCAGTTATCCCATGGATCACATCTATCCCCCTAGAACTCAAGAATCTGGACCAGTGCAACAAAAGCAACAGGACACAGAGCACAGACTCAGATCAACTTACTGGACAGTAAAACTGCCCCCAGAACATGAAGTGCCTGCACAATTGAGTCCTAACATGCTTTTTCATAACATGCTAGGTCATTTTTCAAGTATATATTTTGAAAACATGCAAACTAATCACATCCATTACCGCATTTCTTCAAGGTTCTATGCATATAACTCTCTCTCCTTTTCTTCTTTGTAAACTCATCTAGTTTGGTGTATTTGTTATAAGCTGAAAGTTCAAGTTTAAAGCATTTACAAAACAAACTTCAAACTGCAAACTAACATCAGAAAAAAAATACAGTTATGATGATAAAGCTTAACATACGCACTGTGATTCTGGCCTCTCTAAAATTTATGGCAAATATACCATTGGTTTCAATGGTTCTTGGAGATCAACAAGTATCTATCCACATTAAATTTACCATGAAAAAAAAAAGGGAAGAGAATGTAATATTTTAAAGAGGAGCAACATAGCAGATACTAGCCTTATACACTCTTGACAAAGAAAACTTCAATTCAAATAGACTAGGCTTACCAAAAAACAACAGTTACCTAAACGGAACGAAGCCTCCGGTGTATATAAAAAAAGAAGTAATTTTAGTACAAACCAACAAAAAGATTTTATAAACAATGTAACTGGCAGACTATTTGTAATTGAGTATATACACCATTTCAATTTTAAAATGTGTAAGTATTTTAAACTGTAATAAGGACACTGAAAAGAAAATACTCAAATACATTTTTGTGCAGATACGTGGTTTAAAATTTTACAATAGTTCTAAGAATCAGCATGATAAACTTTAAGACATTTATAACTGGCAACTCCCACATCCATACCAAGTTCTTTACATTCAACTAAATAAATACAATAATGCAAGTTTAAAGAGTGTATTAAATTCCATTTTAACTGAGCCCTTTGCTTTGAATACTGAAGAGGAAAAGAACCAAAATTCTAAGTGAACAACACTCCTCCAACTTACTCTCAAATTATAAAGGAAAATCTGGAAGCTATCAAAAATGTGTATATATGCAACTACTGTTGAAAAAAATAAACATCATAAATACTTAAACTGAGAATGACAATTACATGATAAAAGTGTTTTCATGTGAAATTGCTAACAATTATAAGCCTTATCCATCATTTTTACTTCTTTCAAAGGACATTTATAGTTTACCCATTTTGAATTGTATGCTTTTAAAACTTGCATGAAGCACCTTTTTCTTTTTTAGAAGTTCTACCAGCTGTTTAATAAGACTAAAACATTTCTGTTATACTTAGGAGAATAATACTGTATATAACTTTGATGAGGTATCAAAAAACCAGAAAACCTTAAAAGTGTTCATCTTTTATTAGATGCCTTAGGACTACATGGATTTAAGCGTTTTTATAAAAAAGACTACCATAACAATAAAAGAGGAGTAATTTGATGGTTTATTTACTTGTTATAACCTTTAGAAAGTGTCAAGCCTTCTTTAAAGTGTTTGCTTGAGGCTGTAGTTTTACAAGATGGGCTGTGGATTGGGCAAGCCCCCCCCGATTCCTGACCCTGAACAGATTTAGGAACAGAGTACAGCTGGCTCACATCCAAGCAGCCAAAACTGCTGCTAGGTACTTTTATTATCTTTTCAAACTTATAACCTACCTCCTACAAAATTGCACATACAATTTCTCATGCAGGTTAATCAAACAGTACTCATAGAAACTACAGTTCCCAATTGTTTCATACTATAATTAGAATATCCTTAATGAACTAAACAGTCCAGTACAACTTTTAGTAGACCACATGGATATCCTTCTTAAGTTTTGTTCCAAGCACAAATGCTAAAGGGAAAGAAAATATTTATAACAGCTTTATTCTAACTTCAGCTCCTGATACAACATTTTTGGATCTTAATAGTTAGGACAGTTATCAAAACCTTTAGTAATCATGCATTTGGAATTTACTCTAAAAAACTTTCCTTTTTCAGAAGCAGAGAAACAGAAATGTACACCAGCCCCCTCTTTTTTTTGGAAATCTTTCATTGCTCTCTCCTTGATTTCACTGCATAGGCTGCAATTGCTCTATATTTAAATAAGTCTCATCTGTCTAAATATTATCGATTTTTTTGTTCTGTTTCCCTGTGGCAGCAGTGTCCTGTTTGCCAATTTCTAGGTAACAAACAACAAAAAAGCCACCCACATTTCTATTCGGTGTCATTTCACTATTATTTCTCCCTCTGCCCTTAATTTCTTCTTTTTACTCTATCCTTTAAGCAAATCAAATCAAGCTCTTTACCATTCTAACTGTTTGTTAGCAGTTGGAGTTGTGCCTTGCAACAAACCTTACAAAAATCTTTCATTTCCCTAGTGCCCTTTTTATTTCTAGAAAAAGTTTGTCTTTCTAAAATAGTAATCATCCTTCTCATTAATAGAAGCTTCAAAACACAGTATTAAAACCTTTCTTTCTTTCATGAATCTATACTTGTCCTATGCAACAGCCTGAAGATAAGTTAAAATGAAGCTCTTTTTAATAGTAATAATAATAACAAAAATCTTTATTTCTACAACATGTTTATTCAATCTCATGTTTTTGGTCACTGTAGATTGTTGCCACAAATCTGCCTATGTAGCTACAGCAGGTGCCTCTGGTGCCCTTTTTAACCTTTCTGCTATTCCACACATCTGAAGGTGGTGGTTCTCCTGCAGAACATGCCTCCAATGACGCTTAACTTTGGGGTATTGTAATGTTTGGTGCTTCATTTTTTTTTTCTTGGGTGGGGGGATGGGACGGGACTTTTTTTAGGTCTAGATATAGCACAACCAGTATGATCGTTCTGATCATAACTAGCATGTCCACCAATGTTGTAGTACCACTAATAACTCAAGTTTAGTCTTGCTTTGCTCCTTCTGATAAGTTAGTTTATGGTTTCATCAACTTTCTTCACTTAATATCTCATAAAACAATTTGCCTTTTGGGCCCAAGTGACATTTCCAAATACTAACCTTATACTGTCACTTTCAATTTTCATCTCAATACTGAGCTCCGCTTGCCCATCTTCTCTGTGAAACACTGCTAAATAGATGGGTTAGCTCTGCACAATTCCTTCTGGAACAGACTAGCTCAGGTATCCTGAGCTACAATGTGCTGTACAGTGCTACACTATGCAGTGCAAAGCCCTTCAGAGTTACCAGGAAGCAGGAGTACATTTTAGGAATGGAAGAGAGTAGTTAAGGGTAAGGCAAGTTCCTTCATGTCCTCCCTCCAAGAAAACCCAGAAACAGGCCACTGTGCTGAAGAACTTGGATTAGAATAGCCAAAGCCATAGCAAAGGTAGACCAAGAGGAATGGAAATAAACTTGTTCAAATCTATCTGAAAGAAAGAGCACATACAGCTCTTCAGCACTAGAGTGACCTCCAGCTTCTGAGAAGAGCAACCAGAAAAAAACCTCAAGGTGAGGTGCTGTGAGAACCATACATCTGCCTCACAGCAACATACGTGATTCAGGATTCGACTCTTTTAGCAAATAAGTAAATAAACATCCTTCTTGTATTTTCTTTCTCAATAACTGCTCACTGGCCACCAGAATTAAAGTGGGTAAGCACGAAAAGGAAGTCTAATTTACATCAAAACACAAAGGTAGAACAGAAGACAGAAAGGGAAAACAGGGAAAAAAAGAGAGGAAAAAACATTAGAGGCAGGGAAGGAGACCAGAGTAAACAGTAGCAAAGTCATCACTAAAATTTATCTTTCGTCCATCTAATCAACACCTCCACTGCTTCAACTGCTACCAAAAACACCCATGTCCCCAGTGTATTAGAACACTCTTCCATGGAAGTAAGAAAAAATTTCCTTGCTTTCTTTTGTTTACAAGCTTTTCTGTTTAAGGATGTTTTCCTGTGCCTAGCACAAGAAAGAAAATAATTCAATACATGACATAGGTGCTTTCTTGTCCTTCTAAACATTATCTTTAAACCTAATGTCAGTTGTCCTATATGCCTTGTACTTCAAGAAACACTAAAGATTCCCAATCTGACCTACTATGCCACAATTTTATACTGTCAAAATCAATTATATTTATCCCTTAAGAAAAGGATTGTCTCATATTACTCAACAAAATGAACTCAGCTGATTGCAGAGCAAGGCTGACAGACTTTGGAACAAAGTGAATGGGATATCCACTGCAAAAGAATCACTGGGCTCGGTGCTTGATGAGCAGGAAAGCTACACTGGCAAAAAAATAGAAGGACATTCAAACTACTGGAGTGTGAAGTAATCCCTGAGGGGTGGGTTTTAATATTTTTTGTAGCTTCTAATTACATACATATTCATATCAAGTCAATTCGTATTAAGAACAAAGACTCTATGAACAGTCAAAGGAATAAAGTGAAGCTGTATCAAGTAGAATAATTTAAGCAATATATTCTCCAGAATAAACATGCACAGCTACCATTAACTGGGATTTCATCTGTAAAATACCAGAACAGTCATTTAAAGAAAAATGGAATTATGAGCAACTCCTCTAAATTATTTTTAAGTTTAACCACAACTATGTGTTTAACTAAAAAAGGTGAAAAACAGATGCTTTGAAGTAACTCAATGCATTTATTTAAGTAAGCATACTCAGAAAAATGAAAATTCTACTTTAAAATAGTATCTCTTATGGTATAAAGTATAGATTGTATTAAGTATCTCAAAATATTTTAATAATTGTTTTAAGAGTTGTTGGTTTGGTTTTTTTCAATCGGTCTAGATTTGCACAGATAATGTAATCTGCAAATTTATTAATTTGAATTTATACTGCAGTACAACCAACCATTCAAGGCGGTTTATTAAACTCAAAATACATGATAGTTCCTGTTCTGAAGAAACTCCTGTCTAAGTGACAAGCAAGACCAACAATGGGAAGAAAAACAGAAGCAAACAGAGGTAAAATATCTTGTCTTAAGGTCAAGCCACAGGTCAAAGACAAAATTGAGAGTAAAATTCACTATACTGGCTATAGTGCCTCCATCAGGATATCAGTCTACTGTGACCCTCACAAGCAACTTGGAAAAGAAGTGGCAAAAGCAGTAAGAAAGCAGCAGAACTTTAACTTCTACTTCGCTTTCTTATGCAGCAGATGACAGAGTTTGTGTGCTTTGTTCTTGTCCATGGACAAACTACCCCAGCACGAGAGAAGCACTGTAATCCTCTGAGTTAGCATTGTATTTCGGTCTATGCACTGCCTTTTTCTCAGGGCTGATTATCAATTTACAGAATAACCTTGTGGTGGTTGGATTTGTAAGAGATTAAAAGCTAAAATCAGGAGAGGATTTCAGAGCTTTTTTAAAAAGTGAAAAAAAAGTAAAAACATCCAGAGTTCTACCTAAAAAAACCAAAAATGAATGGCACTAGGCATGGCCATATTGTTTTATAACCCTTGCTTGTTCAAAATATTAATGTTCTATATTCCAAACTTCAAAAATACTAAGCAAGCAGTTCTGAATTGATTGTTAAAGCAAATCAAATAACAAAAATGCATGCAGACACATTAAGATTTCAAATTGAGTAGCTGTAAAATGCTTAACTTTTTTTTTGTTTTTACTTCAATTACTTAGATTTCTAACTACAAACAGGCCAATGTATATATACTTAAGGTGAAGGAAGGCACAGATGTTTTAGAAATTGAGGGCCATGTCTTAACTGTGGAATGTGCTTTTGGTATTAGCATCAATTTTGAAACTAAAATCACCTTTAAGCCAAAAAATTGCTCACCTTCCTGAGGTGACTTCTTACAATCACTTACTTTTGTAGTATAGTAAGCACAAAACAGACAAACAAAACCAAAAAATCCCAAAAGATTAAACTCTATGGCGCTCTATAAACATTTTAGGCTCCAAGTGCATTAAAAATGCCAAGTTAACCATGTAAATGAAATTTGTCTTATAAGGAAATGTACACACCAATAATTACTATAACATTTCAATTCTTTACTCTTTTACTTTTCAATTAAAGACAAAAAACTACCACTGCAACAGAATTCTAGGGACCAGACCATGGTGAATTTCAACAATACTGCATCAAGAAAATAGGATCAGGCAGCTTTTTTATTGGATTTTTTTTTATGGCAGTCATTCTTCTGTTTATATTTTTTAAAGAGAGGATTAGAGCATTTAACTTGGATCAAAATAAACATAAATCAAGCATGTTATCAATACTAATATTTTAAAAGTAATAATACACATCTTTTGAGCAGGTCAAATTCATCAAATGCAGAAAGATATACTTTAGCTCTTCCAAAAATATAACAGTTCAGAAACCCTGAAGAGAGAAATAGAAATAAATGCTTACATACGTACAACTGAAAAATTAACCACAGCAAAATATAGCTGCCTTCAACAGTACAGAAACAGTTTAACCTTAGTGCTACAAGATGATTCAACTCATATTTCAAAAATAAAACATCCCTACCCCCTCCCCAATACTCAATATGTTATTATTGTAGCACTCTAGCTTAGTAGTTTAGTAATTCAAAAATAGTGAAATAAAGCAGATTTGATTATCACAGTAGCTCTTTGTCCTCTTAGATAATTCTGAAAAGCACAAGTAAACAAACAAAAGTAAGTCAAACACTGTTTTTTAGGCAAACAATAAATCAATCTATTAGATGAGAAAGACTTATGGACTTGGCTATTATTGTATTGCCTTTCTTTCCTTTTCATATCAAAGGCCACTCTTAAAGAGAAGAGCTACAGTGAAATACAAAAAAATAACACAGATCACTTGTGTCAATAGCCCAGTGATCAACAGTAGCAACTTTGCACATTATAAGAAAATCAAATTAATTCCCACACAGCCCTGTTGTCTTTGTGCTGTCTACAGAGACACTGCCTAAACCCATGATATTTTAAACAAAATCCTGGTCGATGAATTATTTCAAATACTGCCTCAAGTTTACCCACACTTATGCAGCATTTTCTATGATTACACACAGGGAGATAGAAATAAGACAAAGAGACACTAAAGAACAATATAAACACATTTACCCTTCTTATACGCAGTTCTTCTACTGCCTCCAATAAACTTGTTTTAAAGTCTAAAAGTTGAATGGAAAGTAATGTCTCTGATGGACTTTGAAGAGTAGAGCCAAGAACCTGTGTCTTAAAATCTTCATCCATTCTTAGAACCTATTTCTGCAAAACAAAAATGCATATTTCTTTGAGTTTATCTTTAAGAGAATATTCAAACTGAAAAATTTGCAAGTGTAGAGCAAATTCTTTTTGCAAAGAGTCAAACTACTAGTTATAGCCATCATGCAATTAACAATATTTTAATTTTCAATCAGTGTGCAATATTGTAAAAGAAAACAAACAGCTTTATCAATAATGCACCATATTCATTTGTCTTTCCTCTTTATTTTTGGCTTGGTTTTTCATTTTAAACAAAGAATGTTATAAGCATAAAAAATAAAGTAGTACAGTTGTTTTTTTCCAGAGCTACTGCCCTGCACTGGCATGAAGGCACTCCAGAGTAGCACACCAAGCTATGAAAGTGTGTAACGCTATCTACCTGAAGATTTCAAAAATCACAAGACAGGCTCAATTTTAAAGGCCTTCAGACTGGCTGGAAATTATGAATTGAAGGTAATATCCATAGTTTCTGCATCTAAATTTTAAGAAGAAAACTTTTTGGTTCTGTTCCCGTAAGATCAAATATGAAAATGTTGTACTCTAAGCTAGTTACATCAACCCTTGTCAAGCAAGGAGCTATGCTAACATAAGACCCATGTGTCTCTGTAGGGACAAAGCATGCTTGTTAGTGACATCAGAGATGATTACAACACTTTGCATTTGTTTTACAAAAAAATCCAAAACAACTCTACGTACTCCAGCTGTACTTTCCAGATTATATTTTTTTTATACTTTAGATTGAATTTCCAGCCATCCACTAGAATACATAACACTATCCCTTCCCAGAGACACCCCATGTGTGTTTCTGTAGTAAGAATTAAAGAGGTAGGGGTAGAGCACAGGAGTTACGACTGACCTGGCCAGTGCTGCAGAACCCTTAGGAAGGAATTCCTGCAGGAAGAACAGAGACCTGGTCTGTATCACGGGGCCATAACAACCACAAATCAGGGCTCACCACTTCTTCTGCTGTTGTCTAAATAAAACCCTGACATAGATCAAATTTAAGCTGCTTGGTCACAGATAACAGATTGATTCCCTGCATAGTTGCCCCACCACAAAAGTTGTTCCAAGTTACTGAAATACTGGGTTTGCTAAAACCAGGAAAATCAGGCTCATTTTTGTCTTCCATCTTAAGACATATGACTAATACTGAACTGTTCAATACGAAATATTTATATAAGTTCTTTTCTCAGTGTCAAAATGTGTATGTTGGAAAGACTTTTGAAGAGGTGGTGAATAGAAGTCTAAGAGCCACGTACAAAGATGTGCCACTTCAGGCAACAAATCTGTTGTGTCAATGTGCCAACGTGAATCAGGCACTGTGCAGCTAATCTGCATACATTTTAGACACAGTTTAGGCTTAGTGGGTTTCTTGCTTGTTTTTTAAAGTAAAACATTAAGATAAAAAAACCACTATTTTTTTTTTAGCCAAGGAATTCAGAATTGAGGAAATCAGGCCCTCCCAAAAGCACATTAAAAAAA
>NW_010290727.1:0-17500 GCF_000700745.2 Antrostomus carolinensis | reverse complement strand
TTTTTAACCTTTTACAGGCTGAAAAATATTGTATACAGACATGTTTGATATTGTCTTAAATCATTTTTCAATTTAGGAATTTATAGAAAACCGTTATTTTTCATTTTCAACATAAGGCTATAATACTTCTCCTCCATTCCACATCTTCCAACAGAAATAATAAGAGAAGCAGCTACCTTTGTGTACACCAGACAGCACCCACACTGAACCAACACACTGGATGTGCCCACCCACAATCCATCTGTACAGGTTCAGAAGGTGTAACTTATCTCAGCTTTGAAAAATCTATGCTGGCAGGTGAGCACCACACTGGGAGCTCCTTTCAGGTTCCAGAGAGCTGGCAGTGGTGTGCACTGCCCGTGAGGAACACGGGGTGGATAACAGGATATAACACACTCTCTTGAATGAGCTGTGCTGGTTTAATTCTCTGTTTCCTTTCAAGTTGTGTCTTTTGGGAGTCGTTTTGGTTTTCAGCCAAGAATGGCTCCATTCATACACACAAATCAAACAAAGCAAATAACCCAAACATTTCACAAACACGCGGGTTCTGGGAAAGAAGGCACCATCTCTAGCAATTACAGACGTTATGTATCTGCATACAACAGGGTGCTATTTCACAAAAGTAGTTCCTCCCTAGAAGACAATCCACTACAAAACTCCCATTTTAACAATGCTCCTCTGCAGTTCTGTTTAAAATATTAACTTCATCTAATCACTGTCATCTGTTATCATGATAATCTAAAAATCAATATAGCATCATACAAAAAGAGTAATTCCTCTAGAGTCCTCTAAAGCTTTAGAAGTCAACCAATTTTCAAAAAAATCTCAAACTTCTCAGTTTTCAAAAGCGTACTGCCAACCTTATAAAATAATTGGTTTCTAAAAGCTAAAATTAATATACCAGTATAATGGTTTTCATTTATAAAGAATTAAGTTCTTGAAAATGTAATACCAAAACCTTGACTCTTTAATAAGGCTCAAAACAAGACAACAATAAAAATCTAATATAATAGTCATATCATCTTAAATCAAAAGTCATTTAGAGGAAGGATGGGGCAGACATGGTTTTTGAATGCAGAAGATTGTATAATTTATTGGAATTTTACAGTAAATTAGGTAGTATTGTCAATGCAAAGTACTTATTTTAAAGGACCACTTTATACCAATTTTAATTCTAAATAAATATTTTTTTTATACTAAAATTCCATAAATCTTTTTGGGTTTTGTTTTTTGTTTTTTTTCCAATTTATGTTGTGACAATTTATGTTGTGACAATACACCTTTGAAGGCTGGTGGAACCAGCCTGCTTCTTCATGGCTTTTCGGGAGAACATTCTCTATCCCCACACTGATGGATTAATAATACTTTGCTGTATCTACTCTACCTACACTTTTTCATGGTCTTTCCTAAAATTAGAAGTTGCACTTTTACTAGGTTACCTTAATAAAACATGACAGAATTGTCTAGAGGACTCATGACAAAAATTCTATGACAGTGAATATAATATATAGCCAGTTACTAAAGAAAGCCAAGATGTTGTTCTTTGCTGCTCCAACAGCTGAAGACTTAAAATAGCAGATTTATTCCATATAGTAGATATGTCACAATTGAGTGAATTTTATTCAAGGAACAGATTTGTGAACTTGGTGTTATTTCTTATTTTACAAAGAAAAAAATAATTCCTAGTCACATCAAGTTGTCCTTATCTAAGCCTCTGGCCTAAATTGAATGGGATTTGTTTATAATTCAAGACAAGAGTGAAGATTTTCATTCTGGAAGCTGCACACTTGTTCTGAAGTTGCCTTTGTCAAAACCCAAGAAAGTATTGTGCCCTTTGCAGAAGGGAGACCAGTTACCTCCTTAACAGGGTACACAATTGTCCTTAAAAACATGCCTTAGAATCTTTGCTGACAAAACCATCATTAGATACCACTCATCTGAGACAATCTAGACAGTGATATGTCTCTTTCCAAAATGTCATGGTTTAATAAAATTGTGGGAAAAGTATTGGACAAAGAACTCTCAGTTGTTAGAATCCTCAGGCTTTCTTGGTCAGGAAGCAATGGGTCTGGGTTGTTTCTTTTGCTTTTTTCTCATTTGCCTAAAAGTTTTTATGTGCTATTCTGTAAAACTCTGCCTTCTCAACTCTGTTTCAAGATGCTAATGAAGCTGCTGCTAGGGAGTACAGATAAGTGAATCACTATAAAATATAGGGATACAGTTAACATCTTTATCTGTGCTTCAAACCCATCTAAATACAACAGCTAAACATGCTCTGTGCATACTCATCATATGACAACGAAAAAAAGTGAGGGGAAGCTGAGCAACACATTCCTGAGAAGACCAAACTGATGACCCAGAAAGCATATGGGAAAGTCCCTCTGAGAGTCTTTT
Source organism: Antrostomus carolinensis (assembly GCF_000700745.2). NCBI lineage: Eukaryota > Metazoa > Chordata > Aves > Caprimulgiformes > Caprimulgidae > Antrostomus > Antrostomus carolinensis. The sequence continues at coordinate 15,106 of NW_010290727.1, read as the reverse complement.
TTACTCCATCTGCAATACTTTATTTTGACAGGAAAACAGCCATTTCAAGCAATTATCACAGTGCTCCAATTCAGCTTTTTAGATCAGAATCCAGTAAAGATTGCTCCATCAAATACAGAGCTATAGTAAATATAACTTGAAGGGTGACATTTTGAAGCATGTTTTGTCAGTTACTGTGAAGTCTCTACAGCTACCTATTGATTTCTCAATTAAGTTTAAGAGATTGGAATTGCTTGTCCATGTACTGCATTGCTTGGGATCTGCATTTTTCACCCATTACAAGAGGATCCCTTCAGTAATTTGAATTCTTTTGATGAAAATATATAATCTTTCACAAGCTAGCCAGCTGAGGCATTTTTAAAAAACAGGTGATTTAAAGTTTCCATATCATGCAAGTTGGAATGTAGATCTAACACACACAGAAATACATTTTCAGGATTCTTACCTTCTGTAATAAAAAATAATTACATGGTATATTTGTATCTGTCTTTTATAGGACAATACCATGATAAGAAGATAAATAATAACAGAAGATATTTTTTCAACCATAAGTAAAAAAGATTATAAAGAACTTAACAGAAAAAATATCTTAACTCATTTCAGTTCAAATTAAGAAAAGAGGAAAACGTAAAGCAGTTGCACTCCAAGACTGTAAAAATGTGTATGTACTTACAATGTGCTTGCATGTAGGATTAAATTCCCCTCTCCTTAACTTTTCAAACCTAACATTTTTCCAGTTTTAGTCAGCGTCCTTTTACCTATTAGTATAAAGACACTGACTGTTCAAGGGATTAATGGAACCCAGGTTTACACAAATTTTACAGACAGAAAAATCTAGAGGTCTTCTATGGAGTCAAAAAGCAGTTTACCTTCGTTTTAAACACCACACTGCCACCTAGTCGACAACCTAATGAACTATGCTGTCCTCGTCCTCAATGCACCGCAAGTACAGCTAAAGCCATGGAATAAAAATTAAATCGTTTCCTAAAAGCACGCTTGTGCAAGGACTAAGGTGGAAGAAGCAATGAGAACTCCAACTAACCTCCTCGTCCAGCTGAAGTACTCGGGCACCACAAAGCAAGCAGCAACTGCAGCTTTCAGAACTCATTTGCAACGTCACTCCCTTTCTGCAAAAAGCAGATATATTCAGGTAACACTCTCAAGTGGTAGTTGTTACTTATTTGTAATTCTAGTTGTGAAATAACTACACTAAGTGTAAAACACGGAAGTAATTACACTCAATACCATCGAGTAAGGCATCAGTCCAAGATATAATATTAACATTAAACAGATTTACACTGAGGAATGTATTGAGGAAAAACATACCCATGTGCGAGAGATCTAAAAATCTGTGAAATTTAGTTTTATCAATTAAAGAAGACTGTCTGCTATGGAAGCACCATTCAGAAACATGTTGAGCTGTGGAGTGTTTCTTACATGACAGTCTCATTAAGGGGAATAAATTGCTCTCTTGGCTAAATCTAATCCAAAAGATTAGGAACATGGCAGCAGAAGGACCAAATGCAATCTCCCGTCAGCAAGTTCAAGCACTACTGATATTTAACTTCTTTTCCAACATCTTGGAAATATCTCTTTTATATTCAGAAAGACCTGATTTGCTTGAAGGCTGGTTTGTTGGGGGTTTTTAAAAATTTTTCTCTCTTCTTTTAAACATGTCTACAAGAAGTACTCCTTTTTCCTCTACAAATGATTCCTCAACACAACTTACACTAACATTACTGTTAAATATTTTGGGATCCCTACAGTAAAGCTTCAAAATGAAAGAAATTATCTCAATAGGGCATAATATTATAAGAAAATTGTTTCTTTTCTGCCCGAGCATCACAGATAACATCGATATCAGTAAAAAAAAAATAATTAAAAAATCCCATTTCATCCTTAGAACAACTTCCTCCTCCTACATACGCGCATCCTGCCATAAGTCAGTGGAAAAAACGTCTCTGCAGCACCAGGTTTGGAACAGCTCCCACAGGAACGGCAGGAGAAAGCAAGGAGCAGCCCTGTACCAGGACACAGTTTTACATCTCCTCCCTAAACCACAGCATCCCCAAACCTCCAGAGCAGCAGAAACAGCAGAAAACAGGTGGATGTTCTTTCCCTTCTTTGGGTACCCAGTCTAATACAAGATCAACAGGTACAGGATTTTTGCAGGACAGAAGATTGAATGCATGATTTTTCTGTAAAGACGTCTTAGAGGATCATAATTACTTGGCATAGTGATAAAAACATGAATGCAAAAGGCATAAGCAAGCAAAGGAGCAACAACTTTAAGTTGACACATAAATATACTGACGATGGTGTTTTTAGAGTTTTCTTCATGTTAGTTTTTACTATGACCATAAGAGACCACATGACTGAGATCTCACTAGAATTACTCAGTAAATATGTATGTTTTATATATTTGTTCAAATTCCCAAGTGAAAGACAAGAATTAAACTTTCCTACTGAGGATAAATTTTGCAACTTGAAGCACTCTGCTGCTGGCTATACATTGAGTTATTTTTTCAGCTGAAAGTTATAATCTTGGCTACAGTGACATGCAACTGGCACTAGAGTGTCAGAGGAAACTAAACCAGAAAAAGACACCCTGGTTTCAAACCAGGAACACTTCTCCATAGTTACCTATAGGCAGAAATACACTGGAAATCAGACTCAAGCAATGCAGTAAGAATCAAATAAACTAATTGAGGGTATAAATGCAAGTGCAAGGAGAGACACACAGGAAAAGGAGGAGAAACTCTCATGTACTTTTTTGTCCATTTGGATACAGAAGAGACTTGGAAAAGGTGGTGCTGACAGAAAAGATGCACCAAGTATCAACGTATTTCCCTCACAGACCTGTAGTATGGTGAACCTGTTCTTACGCTGACAGGTAAGTGGTCAGGTTAGAAATTTAAATAAGTATTTCCAAACTTTGAATGGGATTTTGCATAAACAAATCCATGTCAAAGGTAAAAGACTAAGCTCTATGTAATACAAAGGAGGAAAGACACCGCTGTCTCCAGCACAGGCCCAAGACTGTTCTCAGCGCCATGGCCTCCCAGGCCCAGCTGGGAAACTGCTTTTTAAAAACCATTTTTTCCTGTTCTGTACCAGAAAGGAGGCAGGTTATCCCCCCACCAGAACACCCACAGCAGCACCGAGACCGCGGCCAGCTTACCCTGCTCCCCAGGCAGCGAGCCGGGGCTCTGCAATGCCCCTTCCTTCCCTCCCCACCCTCCCTGACATGACACCACTTTCCTGCCAACAGCTGCCGCCTCACATCATGGCAGGTGCTCTCCTCAGGTGGGCCCGAGCCTCCCCCGCCCCTGACAGGCACAGGGAGAGGCAGCACAGATGTATAATACAGTTAATATACTACTGTTAGTGTCACTTTGTGAGCAATACATGAGAGCAGGACGCCCAATCCTCTCCAGTCTGAAATGTAAAGCTCCCCAGAAGCAGCTGTACCTCCAAGGCCTCGTTCCCTTCCCAGACCCGAAGGCTGTGCCCACACACCAGGCCGCCCCCAGGGAAAGCAGAAGAGCAGACACTTTTAGGGCAGAAAGGCTTTATGCTTCACACACTCGTAACGTACCAAAGTACCAGCATGGAATTAACGCACCCTCACATCCTTAACTCTGCCCTCTGGGGACACCACCCATAAATTCGCTTTTAAAGTGAATGGGCCCCAGAAGAGAATTTGTTTTTTAAAGGCATATCTGGTAGTTTTTTCCTTACCATACACATCCCTCTATGTAGTTTGGAAGCATATGAGTACTTTGCCTTAAGTTTGTACTACTTTTCCCCCAAAAAGTGGGTTTTGGCACAATAAACTAGATTTATCTACTTAACTTTGCTTAAACTATGTTATTAAACTGTTAGTTAAAGCACATACAGAACTAAGGAGAAGGTAATTTGACTTTTGGGAGGTATACAGCCCAACTGTATTGGAACATGTGAAGAAGGAAACACTTTCTATCAAAATTAACATTTCCAAACCATTCAAGTTTAAAAAAAAAAAATTTTTAAATGGGATACATGAAATAATATGTGCTTGGTATATATGTTAAAAAAAAAAGATAAGCAGAATCGTGTTGCTCAGAACTATACTCTTACTAGTCCAAATAACTTATCAAAAACCATTGTTTTCTTGGCTGGGTGGCTTCATCAGCACAGGATCCCAAAGGAATACTCTTAGGAAGGCCAATTCCAGTAACACTGGAAGTCTGCAGTGACACCAGCCCTCCTGAATGCCTCCTGTGCCTATGTCCTGGTGAATCTCCTTTCTAATGTGTGATCAAGTTAGTCCTCATTAACCTTTCCAGGTATCACTGCGGTCATGCTCTTGAGTCAGAGTGCTGTGATTTCTACATATCACAAACAGATCTTTACAGAAGTATTACAACAAAAATCCTCACCTAGCACATACAAGGCTTAAGCTAGTGGAGCAGCTGAGCAGCGGGTTGGCTGAAAATGTACTTTCCCCATAGGCCTTCACGGTTGTTTTGAGAGTTACTGGATGACTAATGGAAATATACAACTGGAATATATTCTCTGTTCAGGAAGATCTGCCAGTGAATTTTCACTTTTCAATGAAACTGGCCTTTTATTTACATCCACCAATTTTTTTTATAATAGCACTACATAAATAACAACCACAACATTTTAAACAGTTTCATGAAGAATAGCTTCAAAATCATATGCTGTTATTTGTTACTTATGTAGCAGCTATAGTGTCAGTTTATTACTTTACCAATTAAGTAGTTCTCTGCAAACCTTAACAGTTTTCATTTTTATAACTACCTTTGTATCACTAATAAATCAGTGCTGAACTACTGCATGGAAGAAGACTCAGATATAAGAGGAAGAAAGGGGATACAAAGTCACACAACTCAGGCAAAACATAATAGGAGTATAATGTGAAAATGAGCACTATAATGGAAAGTTATGCAGGAACTTATGCATCAAGGATTCACATTTAACACTGAATGCAAGCTGCAGTGATCTAATAACTGGTTATTAGAGTCCATTACTTTTGCTTGATCAAACTTGAAAGAGGCAAAAAGAAATAGGATAATGAACATTAGAAAAAAATAGGTTTCCAGTAACTATTTCATTTCCTGGATAAGGGGAACAGAACAACTGTAATGACTTGCAGAATATACCTCCTATCTTAAAAGAAAACAAAACCCATATATTTGAAATTAATACAGGGACCCATTTCACTTATTTCCCTCTCTATGCCAAAATAAAAATATAAATGTACCAAAAAAAAAAATAAAAATCTTCTGACTCAAGATTGCTCGCATTTCACCTGGATTACTGTCTTCAACAACAGCATGAACTTCCATGAAAGCATCACTTCAATAAATTGTATAGTGCAACTGTCTTTCAATAAAGTTCATAGCAAATAGTTATATATATTTAATGTTAAAATATTTTATGGAAACATAACATAGTCACTGTGGAATGAGTTGCTTTTTTTGTCCCCCTGAAATCCTATGATTTACTTGGCAAAACCCAAAATATTAATTTAAAACAATGATACCTGGAAATGTAATATTTTCCAAAGTACAATTCAGAAATCATTCTTTTGCAGAAGTTTTGAAATATGTAATCTTGATCTAGTAGACAGGGACATTAATTTGGACTGTCACCAGTAATAGGAGATTTATTCCTGTCAAGGCCATAGTTGGAAACTAAAAAAACAAATAGAGCTCAGCACCAGAGTTTCCCTTCTCTTCCTCTCACATTAAAAGGGTCTGCAGGTCTTCCTATACTATTTTTGTTACTTTTAGTCAAACCAAGGGGTGAGAGGAGAGATGTGGCGGAAGGAAATCGATTTCTTTCCATCAACCCTTCATACCAAAAAAAATGTTTTTAGCCTCCTACCTTTGGTTTTTAAATCCTTTCAGATTCTATGATCTCAAGTCTTTCTAAAAAGCTTTGTGTTAACTCCTTTATCTTTAAAGCAGCTTTATTTTCATTGCTTCTTGCTCTGAACAGCTCCCCATTTTCTGAATTATGCCACATTCACACAAACCAACCAACCAGCGATGGCTAATAAAGCTCAGTTGTCCCACCTGTTGCAGAAGCAATCCTGATCAAGGAATCAGTTAAAGACATACTTACCCGTTAGCTTTTTGCTATCCGTGACGTTATCCTCAAGTTAAAGTTATGTCTACAATCACCTGCTTTGCTGAACACTCAGCATCAAAAAAAGATTAAAACCCAAAAGTGTTTGCTACAAGTAACAAGTTTCAAAACTTTAATCTGAGATTCCCCAGCTTTTTTTTTTTTTTTTTTAAATCTGAACTGCCTTAAAGGACATTTACACAATCTCAGTCTGCTTCCATACACTAAGGACAAATTGCACCCACACTGAGTGTACTGGCAGCTACTGCCTCACTCATGCAGGGAGGCTGTTTAAAAAAATTTTTGAAAAAAATCAAACTGCTTATGTATGTAAAATAAAGTCTGTCTTAAGAAAAGAAAATAATTTCCAGTACTGTAATTCTGAGCATCTCTAATATCCACTTTCAATAGCTTAAAATAACCTGTTGACTTATTTTTTCAGTTTTAAAACTCTGCTAAAATATATTCCTAGCATTAAAATATTATATCAGATTGAAACTAACTTTTAAATAAAAGTAAGAAAGTATATTCTTCTTCTGTACTTAGCTCAAATAAAAAGGAAGACCTTTTTAAAAAGGGTGTGGGGTGTTTAGTTTTTTTGTTTGTTTTTTTAAAAAAATACAATTTTTGTTGTTGTTAAAAGAAAACCAAAACTAGCAAGTACTATCCAATTCAACAGATTATTTTATTGGAAACCCAAAATTAGCACATACTGACATTTGAAAGACGTGAAAAGACTAAAGTCTCTTTCAATTTTGTTTTTCATAATTGTATTATACAAAATAAGCTGGAGTAAGAGACTGGGAGGGAGGGGAAGAATCAGAGACTCTAGCTGACTGGATGTGTTACATTAATTTCTTAATATGTGAAGGAGTGGATTACCCCTCTAACAGCAATGGGAAATTAGTTTCTTTATTTCTTCATTAAGACTGTGGGAGGGAAATTAATTTTCTACTCTGGTTTTCAAAATTAATTGAATATATCTTTATTAAAGTGATAAATCTATGCACATACTTTTTGGTTGAAAGAATTCTCTAAATTAATCCTAAACAGACATTTTCAAAGCAGCTTGGTAGCACATAGTTGGTTTTTTTGGTTCATTTTCTGATGTTATGAAAATATTGAAGAAATGGATCACATAAACCCAGTATAATAAAGCTGTCTATAGAAAAAAGTATCTGAAAACAGTTTTTTTAGAGTAATTTCTGTAGTATTAGTTAAATAGCTTATTGTTTAGTCTTCATTTCTTCCTATTCTGACTATTATTTTCATACCTATGTTTTGCAGCTTCTGATGTGTACCCAAGTGTCTATGCTTTCATACATACAGGTATATGCATCAAAAAATGTTTCTTTGCTCTAACAGAAATCATAGTTTTAAAAAGCATCATCCACTTAGTTTGAAGAATGAGGCAAAGTACCTCGGGGTGTCTAGATATTTCCATGTGAGTATTGGTACTTAGAGGAATTTACAAAGCATCCCAAAGTTACTCACTTTACTTCCTACACATTCCACGTTTTCATATCTGTTTGCATTGTAAATGTGTTTCATTTGGTGTACTTCCACCATTGCATCATTATATTCCTTTATTTACATTCTTTAGTACCCTCTTGTGCAAAGTCAACCACCTCAAAGGAGCTTATACCAATGGAATTTTCATTTAGCCTTCTCTTGTATAAATAGTATAATCATTTTATCCAATATCTTTCTTACTCAAAAAGTTAGTCAAACACTTTTATAGAGAACTTGGATGTTTAAACAGCGGAAAAAAAACCTGTCAATGGCAACAGTGACTTTTCCACCTCCTAGGATCTTCAGATGAAGACTAGATGTCTTAACCAAACATAAGCTCTGGACTGAATACAAGAATATCGCAGTGGAAGTCAAGAGTTTATAACATAAGGGAAGTTAGATTTGTCAGTCCTTTGGAAGTGTCAAGTCCACCATGCACTTTTGGACTAAAGGCTCAAAAGAGTACAAAAATTCATAACAGCCTCCTACAACTTAATTTTCCTCAAGTATCTCAAATGTATTAAATAGAATATAATTTCTCATCCCTCATTCAATGACAATTAAAATCCATGCTATTTTATGGGGCCTCTGTCTCCCTGCACAAATAAGTAATCAGGTCTAAAATTATATAGACACAGGTTATTTTAATTTCATCTTTTTTAGTTTTTAAATTTAAATGGCCAACTTCGCAACTTCTACTGTCTTTCACATAAGTTACTATTCTTTTCTTAAAGAAAAATCTAAGAAATAAATCAAAAGACAATTATTTCTGAAATTGCATTGCAATTACTATAAACCCACACTCAAACTCTAACCTCTACCACTAACTCCCAAGTGAAAGCCACCAGTTTCTCTATTTAAGTCAGATCTGTAAGGGTTTGACAGTCTTGATTATCAAAAAAAAGGCTTGTTGCATACAATAAAAAAAAAAAAAATCCATGAATGCAGAGGACCAAAGTACCTTTGCAATCCTTGAAAAACAATGACCTTTAGACTTACAAATTATTGTCAACTTGAAGATATTATTTACTTAAAAGCTTTCAATATTTTTTGCATTCATTTTCAACATTCAGAAAACTCAAACACAAAATTATACCCAAAGTTACACATCAAAGACAGAAAAAGCCCTATGTGGTCCACGGTGATTCACCTTTGCAGAAGTTCCTCAAGTCACCTCCTTTTCATGGGTTCCACTCTAATTTATATTAAGAGAACTCTGGTGAATTCTCATAATGAGATTATTCTCATTGTAAGAGAAGAAAAAGAATACAAATAAGTAATTAAACAACGGAGGGAAGTTACAGCTGATACTTACTTACAACTTACTAGGAAGTTAATAGGAATTTCCTGTTGGGTTGGTCAAACAAATCACATCTTAATTGTAGACACACAGAGTATAGGAATTACATAAGCAAAGTTTCTATTGAACAAAAGCAAGACTGTCTCAAAAGCATTCACACATCATGATTCAACCTGCCTGTTTAATCCATTCCACTGGAATAGTTCTTCTCTTTCAAAACCACTGACAATAAAGTTGCAAAATGCAAGACAGGAAGAAGCAGAACAAGTTCTTCACTTGTTCAGATAATTTATTGTTTGATTAGTAGCTCGTTAAAAAAATCTGGGTGAATCCACACAGCATCTTCATTAATACGTTAACCATAATTTGCAAAGACAAAGTAGGATGCAGTCTTTGCTCAGAGAAACAATTTAACAATAACATGTAGGGAAGTAAAAAACTTTATCTCCCTCTAATAGGGGAACTTTAAGGAGCAGAACAAGAGGAAGCCTGGATAAAAATTAAGTAGCAGACAAGACCTCAACCACCCGAGGAAACGAGTCAATGGTGAAGTAATCAAAGAAATTGTACCAAAAATTATCTTCCTTGGGGAAGAAAATCTATGATCCACCTCATTATTCTTCTCTTCCAGGATTTTTTTTTTTTTAATTAAAAAATGTTCCCCAAGTTCAAGAAGCAAAGAAACTCCAGAAGACTTTTCATATCCAACTATACAATCTCCAGATAAAGGAAAAAAAAAAATATAGAAAGCATTCTCGAACCATCTTGAGCCAAGACTCGGCAACTTTTTCCAACATACAACAAAAACTGCATGAATGGGGAAACATTAGACTACACTTATCATCCTTGCCACTGTACACATTATCAGCCTCATAAGTCAGGTGAGAATGGCATCAGAATGCTGTGAATATTTAGAATACAAGGTCAATGCCCAGACTTCTGATCCAAACTCCTCTGTTTCCTTCTTACTCATATGAACTTCCCCCTCAGTCACAACAGTACAGTTACAGGTGTCACAATGGCCACGCAGCATACTACGTGGTCTTCATGAGCCACCTCAATGATTTAAAGAACCTCCAGTATTATTTATCCAACAGATTTTCCATAGCAACATTGTTCATTAGTGTTCTTTTTCCTGAGCTAAAGCACAAGTCAACTAATTGCTCGCTTACCTGCCTAGGATAATATAGATTCTGTCTCCAAGAAGGAACACTCATCAAGAATTAAGGAGTTTGGCACCCATTGTGAAATATTTTGCCTTTGTTGTAAGTGTCAAGAATTGTATGCACACCTTAGATGCAGTCACTAAAACTATTCTGTTAGAAATAAAGTGGTGTTTGGGGGTCATAAGCAAAGAGAGCCAAAAAAAGTCATACCCGTGCTCCTTACTGGACCTCACTTTTTAGAGAGGCTGCTTACCTAGATTTTCTGCACATTTTCTTAGGCAGAAAGACGATTCAGGCAGTTTGTCATCACTAACCTTAACGTCCTCAGAAAAATCTTTCCTTCTGTCTAGTCTACAAATATTTTTAGAGACAAGTTTTAGATCATAGCAAAGAATAACTGCATCAACAGACCTGTGCTGGCTTTACCACACACACATGGCATTCTCTCATTTGGACTGAAAACCTGAAAGCTCTCACCAATTGCTTCCTCAAATTGAATAAAATTCACTTTGTTCTTTATCTGGCTGTAATGAGCTAGTCCATTTTCAAGAAACACTAATCAACATAAAAATGGCAAATTACAACACACAGGAAAAAAAAAGTTCAACACCACTGTCTATAAAATCAGTAATCATGAAAAGCAGTAAAAAATTCACAGAATCACAGAATGGTAGGGGTTGGAAGGAAGCTGATCTATTAGCAACCTGAACAACCATTACATCTGCTTGGATAAAAGCACCTAAGAAATCACTCAGTTAAAGTTGGCTTCTACTCATCAGTGGAAATAAACTGAATTTTTAAGGTTACGCGTCTAAAGAAAACTTCTTAAAAACCCCTTTCTCACCTTAAGTCTTGAGAAAACCCTCCCACAATCAAACCAAATACATACCAAACAGAAACCAACTGTATCACAGCAACAAATACAAAGTTTACAAATATATCTCCACAGCTACCAAAATAAATGCCAGGCATAACAGAAACATCAATATCCACTGCATTTATGCACATCAGAAGCCTGCATTGCTGCTGCAGCTGAGCAAAATCAAAACACATCCAAAGCTGTCAATCTGGTATGACATTACTTCACCTACAAATAAACTGAAAGCTCAGTTTTGTCCAGAAATGAAACCTTTTCAAGATGCATTTTATACAACTTTGTCTTGTATACTTTGATAACAGATTCTCAGCATTTTTTGGAACATTGAGAATTATAAATGAAAGTAGAGCTGTAGGAGTAAGCTGAAAGGCCACCAGAGAGCTCCCTCTAGTGTGAACAAGAAATAATGTAAGTCAAATATATCAACTGTACAGAGAAGAGAAATGTGTTACTTTTAGGGTTACTTTTGGGGGTTTTTTTTAATCTTTAGGAAAACTTCTACCTCATTCTGAAACTTAACAACTGACATTGGTTTATGAACCTGTCCTTAAAATCCTAGTTATTTTACTATTAAAAACCTAACTTTTCTCACATGTTTTTTTCTTGCTTTTCCCCCTACACTGTCATAGGATAGTTGTGCCAGCAGGTTTGGGTTTTTTAAATTAGAAAAGTCACTAACATTCCTCTGAAAGAGAGAAGCAATAACTGCAGCAGAAGTTAACCAGCTAAATTCAACCTCTCCATTCCAAAGAACCTCATGACCAACACTTAAAAGACTTCAGGTCCTGTGAGGATAAAGTGATAGTCTTAACTAAAAACAGTGATATATGTATCAGAAATTTAAGCACATTTAAAATACACTTAAAATGCAATTATAGCATCATTACAATAGTAATCTTGGTTCAAAATAAAGACTTAATCGACAACAGTTTGTCAAACAACATAAAAGCATTTATCAGGTCTTATTAGACCAACCAATATAGCTGGAAAACTAGGCATTTTTTTCTACAGGAAGGCACAAGGGACACCAAGGGGTACCCAAAAAAGTAATTGTCTTTTTCAAATATGACTTGGTCTAAAATAACCTCTCTATAGTATGTAGAGTGGAAAAGGAAAACAGGGTTATGGACACAGGGTTATCCAAGATTCTGATATAGTTCACTCATTTGTTGAAACACCTGTTGCTGAATGCAATAGTTGAAGCCCTTTGATGTTAACTGTACAAAAACAATAATTAAAACCTAAGTTATGGCAGATTACCTTTAGTAAAAAAAGCATTACTTCTAAATCAAGTTACCTGGACAGAAATTTAGTTAGCAAACATGACAGCTTCAAAGGACAAATTTATAACATATGACCCAGGGCACCAAATAAACCATTACAAAGAACAAATCAGATGCACACACTTCCAAAGTCCAAGAGAGGGATCATTCAACAGCATCATGTTGTTCTGTCTTGATTAAAGATGCATAGGGGTGACATAAAACAATAAGGTTTAGCTTATTAATACAAGAAGGAACTAGAGGACTCATGCACTCTTGTTACAATGTTTGCCATTACCAACTTTCTGTAGAGACTAACATGTCACAGATTTTTCACACATCTGTGTACCTGCATAGTAGCCCTCAGGGAGGATTTCAAAGACAGTTCTCAAGATCACAGAGCTGGGTACGTGGGAATGCAGGCTGAGCTCAGGGAGGGGCACGTAGGAGAAAGTCTTTTCCAAAGTAAGGACCACCCTTTCTTGTTTTCTGATGTATAACAACTTAGTTTTTTCTTGTTAAATCTCACTAATAAATAACCCACATCGTTTATGTTTTGTGTGGTATGATTTTGAAAAGTCTCCACTACATATGCACAAGCACTCATGCACACAGAGACAGAAGTTTCTTACAAATTTTCTGCTAAGATCCACAGAGGGAAAAACATTTGAGTAGCCACTGGTGAGGTTAAAGGTCTGAGGACTTTTTCCATCTGAGTTTTCCCGCATTGTTCCTCCACCTTCAGAGCAGCAGTGAGGTCCAGCAGAGAGTCTGGATGGAGCTGTCTCAGTTCACAGCAAGAACCAGGAGCCTTCTCCTCTGACACAGGCAGGGCTAGGCCCAGGGGTCACTCTTGCCCTGAGGGCAGCGGGATCCATCTCCACACCCCAAATGTCGTACACAAGCAACTCTAAAATATTTTTGCTTCTCTCTTAATAACGATACGCAATGGCATAATGCAATGGAGATTCACCTGTTGCTTGTACAAGACATCCCTCATATGAAGTTGTTTTTACGATACATAAGTTTTCCATATACACATGCAGGTATTTTACTTACATTTAAATACACCAGAGAGTTCTTGTGCATTCATGCCCTTGCACTGTAGCTCTCAGGAGCTATTTCGCTGGTCAATGCCACCCTCACAGGGACAGGCATGGAGGTGAGGGCTGAGTAGAGGCACACAGAAGGAAGTTGTAAGGTCCTTTACAAAGTAATAGCTGTTTCTCCTGTTTTCCAACATGTAGCAACTAAGTATTCTTGTCTCTTTAGTACTATCTAGATAATAAACAACCTACACTGCTTTTGTCTTATACAATATTATCTGAGTCCTCCACTGTGTTATAAGCACATACACGATCATACTACAACATTTTGAGATCTCCACCAGCTAAAAAGCATTACAGCCACACCAACTTGTGAGTTACAGATTCATCAAGCACCTCTTAACTGCAGTGTGTTGATGTCATAAAGTAAATATTTAACTACAGTCATTATCTTCCAAACAGTTCTCCTTATTTCACACATCAGAAGTTTCTGTTTTTTCTCTGGGGGATATCTGATCACTTCAGCTAGTGTTATCCAATACCCTCATTCTACTCTTTCCTGCTTCCGTATACACAAGTTATTCCAACACTTAAATAAATAACACAATCCAGAGTCACTACAGCAGATATGCTAGCACAGACACAAATCACTCTCAGTCCCTGGACTTCCTGGTAGCAAAATCATTGCACTCATGTGTCTCAAAAGTTTTTTTTGTGTGCAATTTTTAACCTCATCCATCCCAAAATTCTTCACGTATTTAACGTTACCAGCACACTGTGTTAAATACATTATCAACCTGACTTTTTAAAAGGCTTTTTAAGTACCACTTCTCATCCTCGCCAAGCACTACACATGGTTTAAGAGAATACTCTTAAAGGAAACGTGAAGTACTCAACTGTTTCTCTCTTTTGCCTCGGAGAAGCCAACACCTCATCCATCCCAAAATTCTTCACGTATTTAACGTTACCAGCACACTGTGTTAAATACATTATCAACCTGACTTTTTAAAAGGCTTTTTAAGTACCACTTCTCATCCTCGCCAAGCACTACACATGGTTTAAGAGAATACTCTTAAAGGAAACGTGAAGTACTCAACTGTTTCTCTCTTTTGCCTCGGAGAAGCCAACCCAGCCACAGCTAGATGTGCTAGAACCTTCTACGCTGGGAAGGAGAGTGCAGGGAGCTCCCCAGAGCAGGTGTGTGCTGCTGGAGACCAGCTTCCAGCCTTTTGGGGAACCACATCCACTACTCTCTAGCTTTTGAGAAATATGATAAAGCTTGCTTCACTGATTAAAAAAAATAAACAAACAACAACAACAAAAACCCCAAACCACACCAAAGTTATTTTCACATGTGCAAAACTTACCCTGGTCTTTTTTCCCCTGGGGTCATCTGCCTGGATAGAAAAGCCTGGCGAAGACAAACACTCTATTTGCTGTTAGATAATTAATTGATAGCGGATAAGCAGCTAGTTACCAGGTACCAGTTACCTCACCCTCCTCAGGGAGGCACCTCCCTCCACAGCTCGGGCTCTGCAGACACCCTGCCATGAGGCCAAGGGCTTTACTTTCCGGGAGTAAAAAGACAAAGTTTTCAGAACCGTGATTAACCCGGGGGGACACACACTTAATTGTAACAGTAAAAAGTGTTCAAAGAAGCGACGCGATTTTTCTCAGGACCGCTCCACCCAGGCACAGAAGGCGAAAGGCCGCTACCTTGTCCTCCGAGGGCTGCAGGGTGAGCTGAGGGGAAAGGCAGGTTTCTGGGAAGGAAGCCCCGGCCGGGCCCCGAGGGGTACCACCAG
>NW_010290726.1:0-15017 GCF_000700745.2 Antrostomus carolinensis | reverse complement strand
CCCCCCTCCCCCCCACGAGGGAACTCTGTAGTTTTCCTCCTATAGAGAATAGGAATGAAAGGGGAATCCCAGAAATTCCCCTCCCATTAGCTCCGTGCTTCAACTATTATTAACACTTTCACTTTCTCACTCCTACTCTCAGCATTTGAATCTGGGTCATAACAGCATGCCTACCCTCAGAACCCTGAGTGGGTGGTTGTTTTGGCTGGCGCTGAGGCGTTCTTGCCTTGTGACACAGAGTGCTCTTATGGTGACACATACCTGTCCTTTCCAGTTGCTTTTAAAACTTTTAAAAAATAAATTTTTTTATTCTAAAAGACAAACTACAGAGTGGAATTTGTGTTGTTCAGTATTCGTGTTGTTTTAATAATGTGTGAAAAGAAACCCCACAAAATATTTTAGGCTACTCTTTTCTCAGCACTGGATTATTCCCTATAGCATCTTCCCCCCCTCCTTTCCAAATACCTTTTTCTTACTGATATATGGTAACAGATGCCTTACCCTTGAATTCCCCAATGTGTGCCTGGAGTCTCAGGTTGCACCTCTAGTACTAGAGTCTTCAAATCCCAAATTAAGAATTTGAAGAGCTAGAAATAAATTATAGTAGAAATTAAATTCAGTTAGTGCCAGGCTGTCTATCTAAAGAAAGTGTCAGACCTATAAGAACTCCTGTATGAAGGGAAAGAAGGGATCAAACAAACATGTGAAGGACATCCAATCTTCAAATTTCCATTAGCAGAACAACAAAATCAAGAGTCTGGTGCAGGAATGGTTTAAGTGATATGCAGCAGAATGGGAATGACACCTGTAGATTTATGCCTTTCCAAGCAAGTGAAGTCTCTTATTGTTGTGCTATACTCTTTGTGTATCCAGTCATGATGCCTCTTTCTGTCCTCTTTGTGGGGTGGAAAGAATCTGTGAGCAAATAATTCTGGGCTTCTAGAAAAGAGGCAGAAAGATGAGATGCTCTTTTTTTCCAAACTAAAACATCTACCTTTCTCAGTATGATTCCAAACAAAGATAAATAAGAGAGATTATTCTACATGGTCTGTTCTACCTTCCTAGTTATTGTAAAATGGTCATTAACTAATTCACAAATCTTCTAAACAGCTGCTATTTTAAAATTTCTCTAAAATCATTACCAACAACCTGTTCAAAGTAGTTCACACCTGTTTTTTTAGCTAACATACCAAGAAGAGACAAATTATTATGTATATTATTATATACAATATTAAAATATAATCCTAAAATTATATAAATATATGTATACTGTTTGCTTTTACTACTATTGTCACAAGGCAAGCGCAACATTTGCAACGTGGGTAATTAGCACCAGGGCTGTTCTTTCTAAATTGCAAGTGAGTATCTCCATGCCATCCTTTTTCTTTGCATCCAATTAAGGCTAATGCATACTGGCCTACAAGAATTTGCAAGCTGTACTGAGAAATAATGCAGTGTTAGCTTTGTAATTTAGTGCACAGGGCACATTTGTGCTAAAGCTCTGTAAACGGGGCCTGTGGTCAAAAGGAGCAATTAGCACTTTGTTAGTGTGCAATGATGTACTAATCTACACAGTCCCCAAAAGCAATTGTCTATTCCTTATGTACACATTTTCTACAGTATGCACCACCCTGCCCCTAAAACAGCCCATTACAGCACAGTTGCTCTAAATTAGGTTTCCTGTGACTGGAATGTACGTATCAATTAGAATTTATTTATTGGGAAAAAACCCATGTTGCACCATTAGTCGCTTTTATGTGTTGAGATAGCTGCATAGTTCTCGGAAAGTGTTAAAACAACTGTAACTGTTCTGTTAAAGAGGAAAAGGGGGTCAAATTTAGGTGACAGAATATTCCATCTGAATCCCCTCTAAAGATTGCTCCTAACTCAAAATAGACTGTTGCAAGCCATGATCTTCAGGAAAAGAAGCCTGGTGCTAAAAGTGGCCGAATGATAAAAATTGTAGAAGCTAGCAATAACACTGAAAACTGTCAGAAATAGTGGACTAATTCAGTGAATATTCCACATCCCCCTCTTGTGGCTGATATGTAAAGGATGTGAATCTATCACCGTTACTAGCTAAATTATTTTTTAATATAGAAGGGCTTTGTGGCAGTCACCAGAGATGGTCTGCAGTGAGGTCTGCAAAAATCAGAGGAAAACAAGGCAGCCTACTGCCAAGCATCTGAAAGTGACTCGTGCTTGTTGTTAAAGGCCTGCTTTCAAAGGCTATTTTCCAAAAATCAGGCTAATTATAAGATATCTCAGCTGGGGCACCCACCAGCCAAAACACCTTCAGCCACTAACCATTTTTTAAAATCTTGGCATTGCAATATGTACCTACCCGTTAAGGGGGTACACGCTAAGCTTCTTTTCTTCCCTGCAGCCGTTGCCTAGAAGCAAGCTAAGACTACAGTTTCATATTTACCCAGAAAAACTTAGGAGGCTGACAGCAAATAGCACAGGGTTCCAGTTTCCAAAAGGAGTATGGAAAACTAGGATGTTAGCTTCCTCAGAAGAAATGCAAGGCATATTAAGGAGGAATAGCACCTCTATAATAACAGAATGCTACACAATTAGGATGAGTTGAACATCGCTATCCAGGTGGGTAATGTGGAAGTTCAATCCCAAGTCAAAGGAGAGCATAAAAAAGCAAGCTCCACAAACTAACAGCACAGTCAGTAACTTCAACAGAATGATCATTCATGGGACCTCTAAATAAAAAGATATCCTTCATAGTCACTGCTACGCAGAACAGCTCTTTGGCTTTTCAGACTAGGAGAGCAAGAGACGCACTCTGGGCTTTGATGGAAGAAAGGGAAGAACAATGAAAAGGAGGTTTCTGCAGTTGTATGAAGCTGACAGAGCCTTGCTCCTTTCTTTGCTATTACTTCTGCCATTGGTATGAATTAGGTTCAAAGAGCTTCTGGCTTCCTTTTCCCCTTTTCTTCCCTCTCTTTGTTTCCAATAAGAAAGAAAGGTAGAAAAGAGGAATGTGAATGAGGAAATCACAATTCAAAAATCTCACTGCAAAAAAAAGTCTAAATTTTTTTTGGGGGGGTAAAAAAAGAAAAAATATAATTTTTGTGAAAAATGTCTAATAATTCCATCTCATCCCCTCCACCCCCAACCCTTGAACAGTTTAGAGTGGCTGGTCTCTCGATATATATTATATTCACTTAATGGGGACACAGTCAACCATTTAATTGCTTCTGACAAGAAAACTTCACCTCCATGGTGAAGTTTTCTTGCCAGAAAATGGCTGCATGATATTCCTGATAAACTTGTCAATACCCCCCAAGCAGCCATGGTCATCTTTAGAATGGGAGGGCAACAGCACAGAAACAGAGCTGAAAGTGTGCTTGTTTCTCCACATTCAAAGGAAACTACTAAACACAAGAACAAGGCCCGAGAGCTGTATTTTTCTCTTACTCAGGGGACCTAAATGTTAGCTTCTCAGTATTTGCCATTTTGGTATCAAAAGCAAAAGTAATTTGAAGATGTATTATAAATATCATTACGTTTACTATTTGCAACACTGTATAAACTAACATTCCTTCTAATTTCTCCCTTTAACAAGTTAGGAGTCAAAGTATCCCTCAGGCAGATGAAAGACGAGAGTTGGTGGTTAAGGAGATGGAGAGTCTCTTGTGACTCGGGATGAGACTATTTAGATCAACTGTTAATGTATAGTATACTCTAATGTAATATAATTTATTAATGAGTCTGTTACACAGCAATACGGATCTACTAAGGTCATATAAACCACTTGTCCTTCTCATTCACTTCCTTGTGCAAGCAGGAGTACTTGATTAATCTGATTTCCTCCATCTGTCTTTCTGTTTTTCCAGTTCATCTCTCCAGGACACCACCTTTTGCAAAGAATGCTTTAAATTTACTCTGTAAAGAAAATATAGTTGCTTGGATGGTATCCAATGTGGCTAGGTATAAAGAAGATTTCAGATATTCTTTGCTTGGTTTGCATTTAAGCTGCAGAAAGGTTTATGCAGCTGCCTGAAATATTTGTGACAGTACTGAATTAGTTTTTGGTTAGTTCATTTAGCTTTCATTGTCAATGAGTTTTGTAACAGAGCAGTGGTAGGTGAGGAGTAGATAATATGTTAACAAGAAGGCTGTTCCTGTGTCTACTTAATGTCAGCACCTGCCATTTGGGATTGTCTCCAAAATTTGGGTTCTGATAATACTGAAAAAAAATTAAGAGGGTTACTGAGAATTCTAGCTCTGCTTGTCTATGCTTGTATTTCTGGACTTACAACATGAATAAAGAAAAACAAATGAGCATACAGAACTGTAAGTTTTCAGATATGTTACACATGGGAGATAGAAATAAGATGCTGCCAAAGATTTAGAATTTGAACAGATTGTTCAATACACATGCAGGAAAATTTAAACTGATTACGTTCCAAAAATATTTTTTTAAATATGACTTTGCTGAAAATTGTGAATTGCTCATCTGCTTAAATGTGGGGTTTTTTAGAATAAAATAACATATTTTAATATATGTTGCTATCATGCTGTTATAAACATTGGAAATGATTAACACTGGAAGAGTATTAGAAAACGAAACTGTTTCACCATCTGTGCTGTTTGTTTATTTTTCACATTTCATTCAATTTGGACAGTGAAAATAGATTCATTTGTTTTTCTCTTTCACTCTTGTGAGCTAGCATAATGATTCAGTGTTTCTGCTACAAACATTGCAAGGGTATATTTATCTCCAGACTGCCATAGCCTAAAATGCTTTTCATATAGATAGAAAAGATAGGCATATATAAAAAACTAAACACACGTGACTTTATTAAAATGTCTACATGATTGGTCCGTTGCTTCATTTTTTTGTGTTGATGACTTTTCCCAACGTACCACAGGCATACCTGGGCTTGGATAACTCATGTGCACCTATCTGTTGTACTTGACAAAAGTCTTTTGCAAAAAGAGGTTGTCAGCTAACCAGGACAAAGGGTGCCTGAAGTGTGATGGTAAGGTGCACTTGTCTTTGGTAATGTACTCTATGTTATTTTTATGTGATGAATGGAAGACAAGTGTGAACACTTTTTTATAGGTCCACTTTCATTCAGAATGTCTTGCCCACCTGATTGGCTCAATTTAAAAGCACCAGACTCTTAAGCTGCAAAATCACTGTACATGGAATCAAGTTTCAATATACAGTTATACCAAGGAAAAGAGTGGTTCCAGCTCTGCTATCCTCTTACAGTTTTGCTGTTCAGCTGGAATGTCCCAGGGGCATTCTTCTTCCATATTAAAACCAAAAAAAAAAAATCTGAAACAACTGAATCTTGAGTTGATGTTCCCTCTCACAAAGAGAGGTCACATCCCAAGGCCATTTAATCCCTCAGAATCCAATAGAGGAGTAACTCCCCGTTGAATCACTTAAATTACAGGATAAAAACCAGAGATAAATCTGTTTGATTAGCATAAACAGACACCTTCTTTGTTCCATGTTCACAGGAACAATGACTAGAGTTGAGTGTCATCTCTAAGTTGGAGTAGACTCCACGCAGTCCTCATAAAATATTTTCTGAATGATGCCACAGTCACTCCACATTTATTGATTCCAAGCCTGGATTCAGTGGCAAAGCCTGAGATCTTTGTGTTTTCTCGAAGTAAAACAAAATAAAACCAATTTTATAGAGTGCAAAAACCTCACTTAAGATTGTTAGCTTTCTCTACTTAGCTGGACAATTTCCAGCAACCATTCCACTGTAATCCACTTCTTAGCTGCAGTGATCTGAATTTCAAGTAAACTTTTTAAATCTCTAGTGAAAGAAGTGGATAAAAAGAGACAAGTTAAGGTTAAAAACTCTTTTAAAGTAATCATGCTTTTCTTGGCAATTTGCTCTGTGTGGACCACATGGTGATCAGAGAAAAAAACCCCATCCCATCCCCTCCAATATCATCACAGTGAATCTGGAGAACAAGAAAGACTTAAAGAATAAAAAAAGAAAAAGAAGAAAAAATGTGACTTAGAAGGAACATTCAAAAACCTTTACAAATGACAAGTTTATGAATGCAATATAGAAATGAAGAACAGGTATAAACAAATTGGACTTGTCTAACAAATGAACTTAACCAGATAGATTTGTTTTATCCTTTCATTTGCCCTTGAATTTTGAAAAGAATTCCCTTGCATACCAGTTTCATGAGATTTGAAAGGTCTGACACACAACATTCATGGTAGTCAGCTTCACTGATAGTTCTCTACTCTTGTGTTTCAAGAAAAAAATAATATTTCTGGAAGACATAATTTCCTTATTCATTTTCTCAGGGGGGATTAAATTGTTAAGTCCTTTATTCCTTACCTTTGATGAGTCTGGAATGGATTGTGAATGTGATACTGCAAATTGGCAGAAAGATCTTATTTCATCTGAATTTTTGAATCAGCCTCTCTCAAAGAGTCTAATCAAACCTGTCACTCTTATGAAGACTGACGTGGCCAACAAGTGTGCTGCTGAACTGCAACCTGCCAGACCTAGCAACTCCTGCCACAGACACATTTGAAAATCTGTATTTTTTATTGATCCCAACTTGGTTTTGCTCTACAATGACTTCTGTAGCTGGACCACATCAATATTTCTGTCAGAAAGGTTACACTGCATGTGTTGATCATGTCCAATTTACAAAACATTGAAATTACAATAATGGGGTTATTTGAACATTTGTTGTTGAACAGTGAGAAACAATGTACTTGCTGATGTCAAGGAAGACTCTATACATGCTCAGACACCAGCAAGTGCAGAAGTAATTTATCTATCTTTCCACAAGCCCTTGAGAGTAGTTTTTTATTCCTGAGCTCAAAAGAGCCTTAGGCTCAAAACTAAAGGGCAAATACTCTTTCAGAAACTGATATTCAGAACTAAGGCATACTTTACTACTCTGGAAATTTGTACTACAAAATGAGTGATTTTTGTTTTCTTCCTCTCTGTAGGGATAGCTTGCAAACACATATTCTCCTGTTCTCTCTTTCCTCTCTATGAATGTTGCACTTTTCCTGCTGCATTCAGCATCATAGCTCATGCTCAGATCACAGATGGTCATTTTAGGGCTCTGGGAAGATTCTGAATCCGCCACCCAAAACTAAAAGTTAGATTTTTGAAATAAATATGAAAGTTAGGTAAGCAGGTGTCCCTGAGTTTCAGGGGGGGCTTGACCAGCTAACTCACTTTGCACCCAGTAGAAAATCAAGACTGGAATTCAGGAAATTTTCCTCAGGCAACATCCAGTATAGGGAGTTTTGCCTGAATACGGATGTCAGGACTGGATCTTTACAATACCATCCTTTACCCAATCTGAATAGTATCAGCCTCGTTCCAAGGGCTTGTTTGCTACATTATATTTCCTGAATGTAAGTAAACAAGAACAAAGGAGGATGTATAAAGTGGATAGAATAAACATGTCCAAAAAGAACAGTGGCTCAGCAAGTATCTGTGGGTATGAGAGCTATAACAACATTAAAAAGCTAAATGTTTTCAAATCAAGCCAGTCAAGTGCCTACTAAAAAAAAAAAAAAAAAAAAAAAAGGAAAAAACTAAAAAGCTCTCTTCTTTCCCTCAGCTGTGGTGGTGCAGCACCTGCCATTAGCTGTGGTGGTTCCTATTTTCATATTGTCTGACAGTAGCAGTTGGACAGAGCCAGAGCCAGTGAGGCCGAGAGGCAGACTCCCTGCTTCCACAAAGCTGAATTTAATAAGATGAGAACAGTATGCCAAGATGGTGAACTCCCTCCCTAGCACTTATCATGACACTAGTCACTCAGCAGGGCCCTTATTGCGGCAGTAATCTGGGTGAGCCTGGCAGAGCGTCCTGCTTACAAGTTCAATATAATAGAACAGCAGGGCACTGGAGGCCTGGCAGAAAAGCTTAGCAAAGTTAAAGCCTATTACTCTATGCTTGAAAAAAATGGCTCTCAAAATATTATATGCCGAGCAAAAACCTGGACATGCCAAGTGCAGTGACATACTAAGCCTCCCCCATAATGGTGCACTCATTAGTCTATAGACACAAGCAACATGGATTTAAAAGTCCATAACTTGAATGGAAATGGATATGCAAATGCATCCTTTTCTTCTGCTTGGCTTGAATTTAATAGGCAACACTACAACAGAATATATAGGTAGCGAAAACAAAACCTGAATCTGCTCTGAGCTGCATTAAGTTGTTAAGTTAGAAAATCTCTACTCTGCATTTTATTTCCCTTACTTTTTCATAAATAACAAAAACTGGTTGGAAGTAATAACACATCTCACTGGTATACACTGATATGTGAGCATGAAATCTCAACCTTGACAAGAACTTGGGCAGGGAAGCTGTACCAGACACATCCTTAATATAGTGATATACAACACAAGCCCATCAGTATTTGAATTAGAGTAGAAGAAAGATTTTGTTGTGAGCTGTCCACAATAATATCATGTCAGACTGTTTTTCATTGGATTATTAATTTGATTGAAAATTTTAAAAGTCTATTTTACTCATGTCTTTATTTTTAGCTTCAGTGGTGTCTATTGTAGTATGGACTTGAAATTCATCAAGAATGTGCTGATCCAACCTTGAAACATGGTCCCTAGTTTGAATGGCATTTTGGAAAGAGAATTTTACTTATTAGGAATTGCCAGAAAAGTCTTTCCATCTGGTCAAAAGGCTGTAATGATGAACTCATCTGAAATCAATTCTAAAATGATAAAACAGCCAAAAAGAGATTGAAAAAGAAGAGGTAGGCACATACTCCTCTGCATATAGTCAAGCAGGATTTCATTTGCCTAAACACAAGCCCTTAAAGCCATCTGACATGCCCTTGGGTTTTCCATGTACCTCTATCCATTGTTCAAGAACAGCTAGTGTCTCCTGTGGCTTCTGCACCATGTATGTCCCACATGTCCTTCCAGCTGGAAGGAACCTCAAGAGGTGTCCAGTCCAACACCCTGCTCAAAAGAGGGTCAACACCACATTCAAATAAGGTTGCTCTGGACTTTGTCCAGTTGAGCCTTGAAAGCCTCGAAGAATGGAGATTCCATAATTTCTTTGGGCCCCTGTTCCAATGCTTAATCATCCTCACAGTGGAATGTTTTTTTCCTTATTTCCAGCTATAACCTTCCCTGTTGCATTTTCTAGCTCTCATTTTCCCACCGTGTTTCTTCGTAAAGAAATTGTCACTGTCTTCTTAGTAACTTCCTCTTAGGTATCAGAAAGCTGCTACGAGGTGTTCCACACCTTCCCTAAACAATCTTGCTCTCTAAAGAAGCACAATTTCTTCAGGTTCTCCTGACAGGGCACATACTCTCTAGCCTTCTGATCATCTTGGTAGCTCTCTGCTAGACTTGTTCAAGTTTACCAGAATCTTCCTTGTACTGGGGAGCCCAAAATGGAAGGCTCACAAGCAGCAAACAGAGGGGAATAATCACTCTTTCATCTACTGGCTCCACTCCTGTTGATACCTCCAGTATGCTTAGTCTACTGCCCACCAGGACCCCTATCTTTTTCAGCAGAATTTTCCAGTGCTAGGATGGCAATCCATAAGAACCAGGCTTGGTGATCTGATGACTTCCTTGAGTTGCTCAAAGAATTCACTCATTTCCTAATATTAACCACATGATTTGTAACAGATTCCCACTACAGTGTTGCTTTTACCAGCCTCTCCTCCACAAGCCCTCAGTCACCCTATCTTCTGTTCCACAGAAGAGCTTCGTACATCCAGGCTGCTCCCTCACACAGATAGCACCCCCCTTCCTTATCTTCCCTGCCTGTCGTTCCTAAAAAGCCGAGCAATGCATAGCCCCTGCCACATCTCAGTCATTCTCATGAGGTCTTAGTTCTGCACTCACACACAGAGCTCCTGTTTGCTTCCCAGCCCATGTGCACTTGTGCACACACACTTAAGGCAAACCTTCTTTTAAGTTGTCTTATCCTTCCTGAGGGCTCTCTTGCTCCCATCACCCTGTCCCACGTATTTACTGCCCCGACTTCTGTTCCTCACTTATCTGCAAGCTGTCATCACCATCCCCTGACGTAGCTGGTTTAAAGCCTGTTGGCAAAGATCATATGTGTGGATATCTTGGATACTCTAGGGCACCTCAAATGGAAAGGACTTGCATTTAGACAGTTAAATTCTGCCTTTAGTGTCTGAGTCCAAGAGTTACAACTGCTTGTCTCGTCATGTCTATTTCTCCTCTCATCCTCCCAGTCTGTACCATTTTATTGATCATTCACACAGAGGAACAAACCATTATATTCCTAGGTGTTCTTTATAAATGCACGGAAAGAGTATTTTAGATGCAAATTTTAGGACTTCTTTGAGAAAAAGCCTTCCTGTGTAAAAGAAATTAACTTCTTTAAAGTATTATTGAACAGAATATAGCTAAGAAGTGCTTGAGCACAAATATAGCAAAACCAGCTAAAATATTCCTACCCTAGCGCAAGGATCAACAATATTTAGCAGATGTGACAAACACAGCAGGTAGGGAAATTTTAGGTAGCATACAGCACTTAGCCAGGGTGCCTGAGTGCACTAATAGGCCTTAATGGCTCTGACCTGCCTCAGCTGGGTCTTCCATCCACACCCACAGGTCCAGGAGCTCTACTTAAGCTCAGCCCTGCACCTTTCTTTCTCTCCTAAGCCACTCTGGAAGAGTGCTGGTTTTCAGCTCAACTGCAGCTATGCTCCTGTGTGGCAATGAGTCCGGTTGACACTGGCATCTGCGGACTGACTTCCCAGCTTGACCTTGGGTCTGCCTGGCAATTGCTGGACCCAGCTCTGACCTGCAGACTGATTTCCCCGCTTGACCTCAGATCTGCTTTATCACCATGAACTTGTTTGGTGATTTCAGCTCTTGGTTGGACCTGGCTACTGTCTCTAGGCCTGTCCTGCTCAGGTACTGTGGGATGGCCCTGGCTGGTGAGATACCTGCCCTGCTGACCAGGTTATTTCCCTTGGCTCCATGCCCCTGAGGGACCCTCTGGCCCTTACAGCTCCCTGATGAAAACTGTAGAAGTGGTTAAAGCATAGCACTGAGAGATAAGCACGTAGTTAAAGTGAATACAGCAGAGGCAGTGCTTTGATTTTTACTGCAAAAGAGCAGCTTTCAAAAACATAACCTGTTTCCTTTCCAAATTTTTCCTCATTGTTCTAGACTGATGGCCAACCTTAATACGTACTGATCTCTCTATTACCTTTGAAAGCCTCTATTTGAGGTTTTTTTGTGTCATATCCTCTCTGTGGTGCCTTGTTATATTTTGCCATGTTGTTGTGATAAGTGATAGCCTCCTAATCAAAAAACTTTAATTTAGTATTGGCAGACTTGGTGGTTTCTCCTTTGTAAAGAGACACCTTGTGGCTTTTGTGTAAAATGTTAATAGTCCACTTAACCTGGAGAAGAAATTTTGTATAGTAAATTACAACTCATCATCATACCTCAGTTTTGTGGCACTCTGTGCTGGCAACAGAACTGAAAGCAGTTTAGTTTGCTCTGCATCTTGTCTCCCCAGTGAGGACAGTGGGGAGCTGGGGATGTGTATAGTGTTTTATAACCCCTGAACACTAAAGACCAAAAGTGGTGCATACCCCTTTCACACCTGCAGTTCATCTGAAAGGCTTTCAGGCTAAGCAAAAGGCAAAAAAAACCTCACCCAGCTTGTGAAACCAACAGCCTTAACTCTGCCTTGCAGTATGTTTTGGGATAATCATTAAATTAATTTTTTTGGTTATCTGTAGTTGTAAATTGCATGGAATTTATTTGTAAACATGATAGAGTTGGTATTTACTCTTAAATTGTTTTTTTATCTCCATTTACATTTTGAAATACAAACACTTCTCTTGCTCACTAGTAAGTGGGTTTAAACTACTGTGTTCTTCTGCATGCATGAAATCCAAGGGAAGTTTTTAATGATTGATAATCCACATCAGCATAGAAATTCCTGGCTAGGATTGAATTACTTCATGCAAATAAGCATAAAACCCTTAGAGAACAGCAGTGTCCCAGAGTAGTTTTCAGGGCCTGTGGGAATAACTTGCATGAACCTTAGCAGCTAAGCCTTTCATTTCACCAGAATCTCAGTGAAAAGGCACTCTAAGAAGCCTTTGCTTTGCTCTGTGGTAAATGCTCTGCTGCTTAGAAGCAATGGTACCACTGATGTCCTCCCGTGCAAAACCCTGAGCAAGGGGAACGGAAATAGAACACTGCCAAATCTTACCAAAGAATTGGGCTGCTATTTTAAGTCTCGCTTTGGGTCATTGGTTTTAGTTCCATCACCTTCCATCTAGTGGTGGAATATTCCCAGGCAAATGATGTGTTCAGGACAGAGCAATATTAAATGTTCTTGGTAGATTTCAGGTATCTTGTCAATATTAGGTTGGCATTCAGCCATTTCAGTGTTATATGAAGGATAGATATAGCAGTAGTGTCTTCATCTTATTTTGTTTCTGAAGCCAAAATTAGCAACAGTAAACTTTTCCAATAAGCTTTTAATATTATGAGTCACCAGGAGTACTGCAGAAACCATTAGCAATGCAGTTTCATGACAAAACTTCCTTTGGATATTCTAACTGATGGGGTCAGTGTACTTGTAGGGAAGGGAGTGAGTGAAAGGACCCTGTGACAGAAAGGACAATGTCAGTAGTGTTATATAAAGCTGAGTGTGCCACTTGGCTTGCGCTACAACAGCTGTTGTCCAAAACCATATGGGAATTTCTGAAGACAACTTTTATTCTGAACTTCCTCATCTGACTTAGCAGAGACAAATACATAGTAATGAGTATGTGTACTCCTGATCAAATTCCAAGGAAAAGGTGTTCCAACATTCTGAAAGCAAAATCCTAATGCCTTTGCATCTTGGTAATCTCTTAGATACTTAAGACAAATCAAATAAATTTTTTATTTTGTGGGACCAGATGGCTAACACCTCACAGGCTAAAATGCCAGCTGCCAATTTGTTTGTTGGTGTTTGGCTTTAAGTTGCTGTATGCACTGGGAGGTAAAGAATAAACTTTTAATTTCTGTCAGGTTTATTATTTCACAATTTGAATTGCTCAGTGGAGCAACAACCTGAGGCAAATCCTTACTCTTTCCTCTTATGAGATATTTTCCTACATGTACTTAGGTCACCATTTTGATGTGAAAGATAGGTGGTTATGCTCAAAGGATTCAGTTCTCCCTGAGTTCCAAAGATCAACGTCAGACAAGTAGTTGATTGTGATTTACTTTTGGTGATGGTTTCTGCTTTTCTTCTGTTCATATCTATTTCCAGCAACTATTCCAGTTATGCATGCAATACATTGTAAATTATCTTCCATATTCCATCAGATGTGTCTGATTTGTCATTATTAATTCACATTGCAATAATCCAAAGATACCATGATGTAGCCTATGCCAACATCATTCTTGAAGAAACTTTGAAATTATTTTCTAGTCCAAGAGAAAATATGTATATTCTGCTTGAACAGACTTTTGAAGTATTACACAATGGTCAGACTGGATGTATTACATGCTAAGTTAATAATTCCAACTGATTCAAAACCCATTTTTTTACCAGACCTTGTAATTTAAAGTTTAAGATATCATTCTTATCTGTACTCGGAGCTAGTTTGGATATGGGGGACTAATTAACCCTGACTTAACAAAGAATTTAAGTGCTTTTTGCATGGCTTATGTAAAAATCGGCTTCTTGGTATATCATATGATTAAAAGCTATTCCAAAGAAATTTTCATATATTTCATAGTGTCTGATAAAAGCAACAGAACTGCTGTCACAAAATAATAATCTATGCTAGAATAATAGTGTATAATATAATTCTTGTAGGCCACAAATAATAAGAACATTCATAAGAATATTCAAAGTCAAATATTTTATATCCACAAAACAGACTCTGTTAATCAGGAATAAACTGATGTGCTGAACTGCGCTGTTAGGTAAACAATGTGAGGAAGAAAATCAGTTGCTTGAGTGTCAAATTTAGAAAACAAAACAAAGTGTGAGTATACCCAAAAAGATGTTTAATTTTTTTAATTATTCTATTATCATATATTTAAATTCCTTTTAAAATATGATAACTGATTCAGAAAATAAATTACTTTTCAAAATTGGAACAATCCCAGTTTGAAACAGAAAGAACTGCAAAAAAAGAGGGATTTTTTTGCAGGAAAAAGGGGTCTTCATTTCTTTTTGGCCAAGACTGGTTCACAAATCTAACTGAGGGGTGTGTAGGGCAAAACCAAGTTTTAAGGTAGCTACACATCATTAGTTATATATTTTAAATATTTTTAGGTTCAGTCACTGTTTTTATTTTGTTCAGGAATGAACGCTAAGTCATCAATATTAAGTCTGCTTTTTCTCCCTGTCTGGGACACATCCATAACTCAGTCCTGTGACTCATGAACATTAAAAGAATCGACAGTAGTCCTGTACTATTAGATTCCTGTAAATGAAAATATATAAATTCAATGTTGCTGGCTGTAATGGGGCCTGGTAATATGATTTAAGGGAATTCAGTTAGCACTTTTTAGGTGGTCTTTATCCCATATTATAACATTCAAGCTAACACTGATTATCATGTCTCATTGTAGACTAGAAGCAATGCCTATTTTTCAGATTTTAGAATGTACTGATGTGTTGGGTTTGTGTGTGTGTTGGGGGGTGGTTTTTTGGTAGTGGGGAAAGGGCCACCTTGTGAGAGCAGAAAAGCTCCCCTGGCTCCAAGGCAGAGACCCCCCAGCCCAGGCCCCAGGCTGGGCCAATGAGCACTAGAGGAATGCCTTTGGAATCCATATTGGTGAGGGGAAGGACTGTCCTGAAAAGAAGGTGTGGTACCTGGAGGAGAGGCCATTGACTTAACAAAAGACAACCATCGGCCTAAACAAAGGACAGACAGCGAGAGAGAGCTTCGTTGCCAGAGGAAAGAGGAAGAAGACAAAGGCCCACACCCAGTTTACCTGATGGAGTAGAAGGCGGCAAAGGAAGTCCCCGCAGCCCATGGAAGTTCAATGGCAG
>NW_010290725.1:0-9162 GCF_000700745.2 Antrostomus carolinensis | reverse complement strand
CGGGTGGGTTGCTCTGGTTGTGTTGAACACAAAGTCATCTTCATATCTGTCTTAGTTCTGGATATTTTAAGGAAAGCAGCACATTTTCCCTGGCACTTCTAGATGGAGCCACTCAGTGTATAGTCATCTCCACCATTTTGGTGCAAGCACAGCTGGCGAGCAGATTTTTTTGGTGTTGTTGGGGTTTTTTGGTGTGTTGCTTCTGGAAAGCAGATTGGTTTCATTCCTGACCTGAAAGTATATTTTGCTGGGAAGATGTTTAGATCTCCTTTGCCAGGTATCACAGGATTCTTTGCATAGATGCAAATATGATACTAATAAAGAGTGTTTGTTTTTTTGGTTTTTTTTATTAGAGTTTTGGGTATTTTTTACTTTTTCTAGGTACTTATTGGATATGGACTTAGTGGAAGAAGAAATTCCTACTTAGCCCTCGTTATTCAGAAAAAGAATGTTTTCTCATAAAATATGCTTGCAGATTAAAATCTTTATACTTTGTCATGGATAACTAAACAAAAAAATACAAGTGTCTAAAAGAGGAGACAGTTCATGGTTTGCAAAGGAATTAGGGGAAGAGGAACGTGTTGCAGTGCGACACACTGTAAAAGTGCTGCTAGTGAGGATATGGAGAACACCTTATGGAGTCTTCTGTGATTGCTCAGGGAAGTTTGTCCGGATTGAGGTACCAAAGCTTTTGAGGCTACCGAAGGAGAAGGCTGGATGACTTTCCTTACCTAACACATACTGATAAGCCACTCCGGTCCCGTGAACTGCTTTTCTCCTTTCCCACCTGCCACGCTGGCTTTTCCCTGCACACCCAGTGCAATCTTCCCATGCTAAAGATTAAGCAGGTTCTAATCTTGCAATTTATTTTGAATAAAAAAAAAATAAATCCAAATGAAATAGCGACACTGATGACCCATAGGATAATCCAGGTCTGAAGGGACCTCAGGAGGTCTCTGGTCCAAGCTCCTTAAAGCAGGGTAGCTCTGGAGTCAGACCAGGCTGCTCAGAGCTTCATCCAGTTGTGTCCTGGAAACCTCCGAGGATGGAGCACAGGCACTCTGCCAACCTGCTGCACTTTTTTCCACCTGAAAAGGCTTCATTTCCTTACCTAGAAGACAGTCTGGCCTTACCTCTGTAACTCTCTCTGGGTTGTTTATAGAGCTGGGACGTTTTGGGAGTGACAGTGGATGTGAGGGGACAGACCTGCAGCAGCTTTCTCGCAAGGGCAGCACGAAGAAGTGCCCTAGGAACCTCTCAACAAGCTCTACCTGCTTTTATAATTTACGACCTCTTAAGGAGATGGAGAATAGGGATGCAGAAAGGGAGGCTGTGATGGACAGGGCTGGGTTTATGTTTTTCTTCTTGGTAGCAGGAGGTTTGTCCCAAGAGATGGTTTGTTTCTCCCATCAGTTGAGAAGATATGCATTTTGATAATTCCAGCATCTCGTGCAAAGGTCAGCCCTCCAAGGAATGGTTTTCCATGGTGCAGGGTCGCTAACCTTTCGCTGCTGTTGGCTGTGGAACTGGATCAAAAACTGCTACGGTTTTTTTTTTTTTTTTTTTTTTGTAATTTAACTAGAAGTCATGAACAGTGTGGTGAACATATTCCATAAAATGTTATTTGAAATGTGGCATGAAGCTTTGCTTTGCTGGTAACCTCAGGGTAGTAAAGTCCAAAGTGTTGAGGTGATGCAAGCCTGATACATCAAAGGGATAGTTTATGGTGTTCCCAAGTGGGGCCAAATAGCTTTGGTCTCAGATCTTAGGGAGAACAGAATCCAGACACTTAGAAACAGCTTATCAAATAAAGGGGTTTTTATTAAAGTCATCTAAAGATATTTTGGTCAGCCATCTTCAGAAGTAACTTATCACAAAATCACAGAATGGTTTGGGTGGGAAGGGACCTTTCAAGGCCATCTAGTCCAACCCCCTGCAGTGAGCAGGGACATCTTTAACCAGATCAGGTTGCTCAGAGCCCCGTCCAACCTGACCCTGAATGTTTCCAGGGATGGGGTTTCTACCACCTCTCTGGGCAACCTGGCTCAGTATTTCACCACCCTCAGTGTCAAAACTGTCTTCCTAACATGTAGGCTGAATCTCCCCTCTTTTAGTTTCAAACCATCACCCCTTGTCCTATTGTTCCGGGCCATGCTAATAATTCTGTTTCCATCTTTCTTAGTGGCCCCCTTTAAATATTGAAAGGCTGCTAGAAGGTCTCTGTGAAGCCTTTTCTTCTCCAGGCTGATCAGCCCCAACTCTCTCAGCCTTTCTCTATAGAAGAGCTGTTCCATCCCTCCGATCATCTTTGTGGCCTCCTCTGGACTCCTTCTAACAGGTCCATGTCTTTCCTGTGTTGGGGGCCCTAGAACTGGAGGCAGCACTGCAGGTGAGGTCTCAGGAGATTGGAGCAGAGGGGCAGAATCCCCTCCCTCGACCTGCTGGCCACGCTGCTCTAGATGCAGCCCAGGACACGGTTATTGGCCTCTGGGCTGTGAGTGCACATTGCCAGCTCATGTTGAGCTTCTCCTCTGCCAGCACCCTGAGTCTTTCTCTTCAGGGTTTCTCTCCATCCATTCTCTGCTCATCCTGTATTTGTGCTTGGGGTTGCCGTGACCCAGGTGCAGGACCTTGAACTTGGCCTTGTTGAACTTCATGAGCTTCACATGGGCCTATTTCTCAAGCTTGTCCAGGTCCCTCTGGATGGCACCCTGTCCCTCAGGCATGTCAAGCGTACCACTCACCTTGGTGTCATCTGCAAACTTGCTGAGGGTGCACTCGATCCCACTGTCCATGTCATTGATGAAGATATCAAATAGTACTGACTGTGAATCATCTTATGAAAATGCAGTGTCAGGAAAGAAAGTGTCTGTAAGTTTGTATCAGATAATACTAGTGTAGGTAAACCAGCGCCTGTTAATGGCGTTACAAAGAATGTGCTCATGCTCAAATACTTAATTTCCAAGAAAAATCTTTCCTCCCATGTCACAGGCAATGAGCTTACGAGAGGTGGGTGAGGGACATCAATGCAGTCATTTCTTTTCCAGCTTAAGGAACAGTAATACCAATTTGCACTTCAGAATATTGTCCTGGATATTGTCTTTTTTTTTTCTCCAAAATTATTTTTCGGAAGTAGGAAAGAAAAGGAAACTTTGTTAATGGAGGCTGAGGACATATGCCTCCAGGATATAGAACCATAGAATCATAGTGGTTGGAAAAGACTTTTAAGATAATTGAGTCCAACCATAAACCCAACACCAAAACATGGGTTTTGGTCTTTGCAGCAGGATAAACCAGTGCAACGAGAAACTCAGTGGGAGTTTTCTGGTCTAGGGAGATGTGAACAATGATGATTTTGATGCCTTTGTATGAGAAGCGATGTGTCTATGTTAGAAGTTTTGGAGAACTGATACCTGAAATGGCAAACACATCTGTCTCTCATCAAAGATTGCACCCTGTAATCAAAGAACAGCAAATACAGTACCTTGAATTAAGAAAGGTTTAAGAAAATAATGATGTAGTAGCTCATGCTAGTAGTCTGAGATCAAAAGCACACAAAGACATTTCAGTGGAAATACTCATTAAAGACGTGGAGTTAAATACAGCTGAGTAACGTGGCAGCTTCCTTAGAGAATAGGAAGTTCCGCCTGAACATGAGGAAGAACTTCTTTACTGGGAGGGTGACTGAGCACTGGGAC
The DNA here is from genome assembly GCF_000700745.2 of Antrostomus carolinensis. Taxonomy (NCBI): domain Eukaryota; kingdom Metazoa; phylum Chordata; class Aves; order Caprimulgiformes; family Caprimulgidae; genus Antrostomus; species Antrostomus carolinensis. The sequence goes on along the minus strand of NW_010290725.1, from coordinate 5,464 downwards.
AGGTTGCCCAGAGAGGTTGTGGAATCTCCGTCCCTGGAGATATTCAGAAATTGTCTGGACAAAATCCTGGTTCATGTGCTCTAGGAGTCCCTGCTTGAGCAGGGTGGTTGGACTAGATGACTTTCAGAGGTCCCTTCCAACCCCAGCCATTCTGTCATTCTGAGAGAAGGGTACCCATCCTGCTGTCGAAGGGAGATGGATTATCTATTACCATGAATTTCTGATAGAAAACCAAAACCCAAGCTGGTGGAACCAGATGCTTGTCAATATCTTTTTTTTCCTGCTAGCAGGTTTTACGCAGATGTTCATTTTTCCCTCACAATGATTAATTTTAATCTAAACAATATAAAATCTCAAACGTAAAGCATTGCTAGGTACCATTAATTATTTAAAATCATTTCAGATGTCAGATTTCCAGTTACAGTTACTTACAACTCCCTGGTGATTCTGGAGTCATCAAGCTTGAAAAATAACCCATATTACATTTAATAATTCAATACCATCTACTTTGGTGCTTTTATATCAACTGTTAGAGTGACATTTAACGCTCATTAGAAGGTTGTTGGGTTTTTTTTAATACTATATTATGCCAAGACTGCTGTACAGGAATATGTTGATTTTAATTGCATTTAGCTTTGGTTACAAAAAAGTAAATAAATCACTGAGAAAGGGTCAGATTGTTCCAGTTGACCTCAAGCTGGTTTGCTTTTCACAATAGCTATTTTGTTTGAAAATTTTGTTTTATATATCACATTACTTATAAATCAGAAATAGTGCAAGTGTAAAATGAAGGCAAATTTGAACAGTCTTTAATGGATACAAAAATATTTTCAGAGAAAATTTCAAAATTAAACTTTTTTACTTTATTTTTTAAAATACTAGAATTTACTGTGAAGAAACAAAAGCAAGTCTTACCTATCTCTGATGCACTGGTATTATGGTGGAATTGTATATTCTTCAAGGAAAGGAAACCTCAGTGAAGGAAGATTCCTTAACTATTCCAGAAACAGTAAAAGTACCCCATATTTCTGTTCTAATGTTAAAATAACTGGGTTTTTCTTTAATGACGTAACAAGAAACTTACAGAGCTCTATTCTGTTTCCAAAATGGTAACAAATCTCATACTGTACCTACAGAAAATAACTCCTCTTGTCTTCTGTATGACTTTCTTCTCTTCCCCTTCTCCCTCTCTCTCCATTTGGAAGGGAATGTTCTTTCATATAAATTGGATTTGGTCACATCATTCCCATGCTAATCGATCTCCTGGCCTCCAAAAGAGTCTTGAAAGTCTGTTGACAACTCCTCCTCAATTATAAAAGCAAAGAGACTGCCCTGATGCACTTCAAGGTTGAGAGACTAAAAGGGCAATGCTTTGTCCGTAGCTTTTAGATATGCCAGAGCATTACTTGAAGCCCCAAGACAGCTTTTATTAGTCCAAGCACTCAGCCAGGAAGCTCCTTGCCATCCAGTCCTATTAGTTTTCTTCTGTATCAATCGATTGATTCCAATTCTGTCAACTGTATCATTTCCCAAATACAAAAATCATTTTTTTTTGTGAGGTCTCCTCCTGAATGAGCAAGCTGCTCCCTGATGCTCAAGGTTGTGGTTATGTATAACAAATATATGGAAGAGCTGGGCCTGTCCCAGACTTAATCTGCTTTAAATTGATTTTGCTTGCAATCCTTGTGTTTGTTAGGGACTGAGTAAAATGTAACACTTCTCTTAATTTGAGCTAGAATCTCAAATACTCTACATGTTTGACACTGGCCCAGGTTGCCTGGAGAAGCTGTGGATGCTCCTCCCTGGAAGTGTTCAAGGCCAGGTTGGATGAGGCTTTGAGCAACCTGATCTAGTGGAAGGTGTCCCTGCTGATGGCAGGGGGGTTGGAACTGGATGGTCTTTGAGGTCCCTTCCAGCCCATACCATTCTATGATTTGGTGGATGATGATGACATGTAGAAGAGCTAAATTACTCTGCTGTTAGCAAGTGGGATAAATCTCCCACCTTTGTAAAGCCCTTTTTTTACCTGGGTGACTCATGATGAAGATTGAGACCACATTGATTTCTATGGACTCCAAATTTGGTGGGTTTGGACCGATTTAGTTAATTCTCATGATGGCCTCGCTACTCTAGCCAGATTGGGGCATCGACATGGTGATGACTTTGCAGTCACCAAATGACCGTCTCAGTTCTCAAAAATGAACAGCCAAGAGTTTGAAGCCTTTTCTGACAGTTGTGTGAAGGTGAAGGTGCAGATAAGCCACATGTGATTATGTTGAAACCCAAATATGAGCTCCTTCTGCTGTCTAAATCCTGGATCTTTTGGTATTGTTTTAAAAATTCCCTTTCCTAACCCACCCTTCTTCTCTGCCTGCAAAGGTGCCTCTTGAAATGTTTTTCTGAGCCCAGCCTGACCATGCTGAGCCCAGCACAAAATTGGCTTGATATTGAGGGTGAAGTGAGGCCAATAGTCACTAGTCTGGAATTTAAATGATTATTGAAGTAATTTTGCTGGGAAGAGCATCCCAGGGCAGTTTATTGCAGCAGAAAGGAATTCTGGGGACACAATAATGGGGTGCAGGAGCAAGGGGTGGGTATCTGCTTGTGCTTTCGTCACGGAGTCCTGCTGTTTGTCTCCAAGTCATGGCATTTCCCCCAAATCCTAGGCAAAGTGCCCTGAGAGCTCTGAGCATAGGAACATCAAATGCAATATCTTGACATTTTATATCCCTGTATATTACTGGTGTTAGGATGCAGGTGAGCAATGTAGGAATGTGCTTAATTCTATAATTTATTTTATCTCCGTCAAAAGTGTTTCTGCTTTATAATTTATTATGTTAAAAGTTTTCTTTTAGACTTCAGCTAAACAAATCTCTGCTTGCAACTGAGCGTATATCCAGGTAGCAAACACCAGTGTCAGAGGACGGTGGCATAACTGGGAAATCCTCTTCAGAACTGGGAGTGTTGACCCCAGCAACCCTCTGCAGACTTAGTCCTTCTGCCAAGGGAGAACCAGGAGGGATCTCTGGTCTGGGAGCTGCTGGGAACCAGCAAAGGCAAAGATCGTTAAACATCAGTGAAGGCTTGTTTGATGAAGGTTTGCAGAGGAGAGAGAAGAGGAGAATTATTTTTTTGAAGGCAGAATGGATGAATGCTATCCAAAGGGAATAAAAGAAGAAAGTAGACTTTTTACTGCCTGCTCCTGGGGCATGCAGTGAGCTTGATTCTCATGGCATGTTCTCATAGTGCAGCATAAATATGAGATCCCTTTGCACCCCTTCTTCCTGCACGCCTGTGGCACAGGAGAACTCTGAGAACCTTTTGGATCTGCCAAAAAAGCAACCAAAGATGAGGCTGCAGCTCCTCTGGGACAGATACGAGAGATCTGCTGGGGCAGTGCTGGCTCCTCTGGGACCTGCAAGAAACTTCCCATAAGTACACCTTGGTGTGGTGGTTTTAAACAGCAGGTAGACGATGTGGTCCTGTACTCACTGCCTTCCCCCAGCCCACCCCACCCAGTGAGATGGGAAGGGAATCACAACAAAGGGGGCACGGGATAAGAAATGAAGGACAGGGAGGGCTCACTCACCAGTTGTGGTCATGGGCAAAACAGACTCAACTTGGGGAAGAAAAATCAATTTAATTTGTTACCAATCATCCGAGTAGCACAGTGAGACATAACAACCACATCTTACAACACCTTCCCCCAACCCCTCCCTTCGTCCTGGCCTGAAAACACTTTGCTCCTGATGTGTCTACCTTCTCCCCCAGCAGCACAGGGGGCAGGGAATGGGGGTTCAGTCAGTTCACCTCTGCAGCTCTTCCCGGCATGGAAGTCCAGGAACAAGATGTTCCAATGCAGCTTCCCATGGAGTCAGGGACCTCTTTGGGTTCAGCTCCCAGCTCTGACATGGGGACATCCATGGGCTGCAGATGGACCTCGAGTCCAGTGCACCCCCTCAGCCCCCAGCTCTGGGAGTCCACCCCCACTCTGGCAGCGAGCGTCTCTGGGGTCTCAATTCAGTCACACTTGCCCTTGGGCTCAGCGTTTCTCCTCCAGCATGGAGTCCTTCATGCTCTACATGTGGCTATCTGCTCCACCGTTGAACCTTCATGGGCCACAGGGACCTCCTTTGCCTTCTCCTACTGGATGGGGTTGAACTGGGTGTCTGAGGTTCTCTGCCCTCCCCCTCCTCCTCCTCCTTCCTCCTGGCAATGAAGCTCTCTCTTTGTTTAGGCCAATGGTTATCTTTTGTTCAGGCCAATGTCCTCTCCTCCAGTTTCTCTCCACCTCCTTCTTTTCAGGACAGTCCTTCCCCTCACCAGTATGTATTGACAGAGGTGTTTCTCTAGTGCTCATTGGCCCAGCCTGGGCTGGGGGGTCTCTGCCTTGGAGCCAGGGCAGCTTTCACAAAGCTTCTCACCAGGTGGCCCTTCCCCCACTACCAAAAACGCTCCCCCAACACATGCACAAACCCAACACACTTGGGCTGTGCAGCAGTTGTATATCTGATTTCTTTCTATTTTTAGATATGTTGTTGGCAGGCAGGCAAAAGTGCTACTGCAGAAATTAAGAAGTAAAAATTATTTGGCTTGGGTTATTTGTTTTTTTTCCTTAGAAAAGATGGTGTAAATTGCTGTGTATCAGTCCACGTGTACTCTGTTTGGGGTTTAATGAATGATTTCATCCCATGTGGTCTGGAATTTCTATGTTAATTGGAAAGGAAGATACTTATTTTGGATAGAAAGGTAATTATTTTGCTGAAAAGTGAAAATTAAGAACAAAGACAACAGAGTTACTGTTTGAAATTGTTGTTAGTAGAAATGCAGCCAAATTGTATTTACCTTTAGTCTTTTCTGGACTTAATGTATTTACGCAGTTTACATGAAGGATTTTGACTAATCCTGAATCTTGAGAAATTTATTATTTTCAGTGTAGAATTTTAATGAATCAATTGCAGGAAGCTTCTAAATCCTTAATAACTGCAACCTTGCCAAATAGTTGATACTTTTGTAATGTCCTCCCCTGGCTTTGTGCTTGCTTTAACTCCAAACCCATAGCATCTCCGACCCATCAGTGGTCCTTACCACCTCCTAAACCACCTGATGCTGTTGTATCTGGAGGGATTCGGTTCCGCAGAGCCTGTGCTGGGAAGCAAAAGCCATGACAGGAATTTCAATCCAAGGTGGAGGCTGCACGCAGTGTTGATGCCTTTTGCATTACCGTTGTATTAGCATAATCGCTTCAGTATCTTTTACCCCCACATCGAACTGAGCATGAGTAACGTGGTATCTGCATCTCTACTTCCCCTGTGCTGCTCTGTGAGTTCAGCAGTAGTGTTGTCTTTCAGAGGATGATAATGGAGCTCATCAGATAGCAAATAGAAGTCATTTGGGCAGATACTGTCCTAATGTTGCATATAAAAATGTGCAGAATAAAAATCTCTTTTGTTGGTTTTATCCT
>NW_010290724.1:4275-5873 GCF_000700745.2 Antrostomus carolinensis | reverse complement strand
TTGAGCATGTATTTGACATTTAACTCTGGAGCCCTGATTCAGTTTTTAGCATGGTTTCCCTTCATGCACAAACCCTAGATACGCTGCTAAAATGTCCAACTGTAAGCTTTTTCCCTACTGCAGCCGAGTGACTGACATCTGTCTGACACTCTTGTCTCTAAATAGGAAACATGTGGGTTTGATGGATGGACCACTTGGTGGATAAGAAACTGGCTGAATGGTCGCACTCAGGAGTTGTGGTCAACAGCTCAATGTCCAAGTGGAAACCGGTGACAAGCGGTGTCCCTCAAGGGTCGGTATTGGGGCTGGTGCTGTTCAATACAGAATGGTTTGGGTTGGAAGGGATCTTAAAGATCATCTAGTTCCAACCCCCCTGCCACGGCAGGGACACCTTCCACTAGACCAGGTTGTTCAAAGCCTCATCCAGCCTGGCCTTGAACACTTCCAGGGAGGGGGCATCCACAACTTCTCTGGGCGACCTGTTCCTGTCTCACCACCCTCACAGTCAATAATTTCTTCCCAATATCTCATCTAAACCTGCCCTCTGTAGGTATGCCTGTTCCTCATTGTTCCTGACATCCTTATCCAGTAAACACGCCAGCTTAAGTCTCCATGGAAAAAATAAAACATCTCCTTTTCACAAAGGTTCTGAGGATAGGAGAGAGTATAAAATAGAATGTAAGTGGCCGTGGGTGGAAAGTTCACTAATTGTATTAACTGCTTAGAGGAAGGTCAGAGGAGGCATCAGTTACCAGGAGAAGGCAATGCAATGGAAGAAGCTGGAAGAGCAGCACTGAAATGGCAGAATGTGGACAATCCTTCTCATCTGTAATGGGAAGACCACTGGTATAAATAAATAAAAGTCCAAGTTCACAGCTCAAAACACTTATACACACCAATCCAAAGTCTGAAAGCTCTATTATGTAAAGAAAGAAGTAAACTCCATACCTAAAACTTCAACCTGTTCAATGTTACAATATCACCTTTTAAAATAAAAAGCAAAAACTATTAACTGGTTAACCATAGTATTCCGAAAGGAATGTAAATGTTACAAGGAATATCTCAGATGCTGTTTAGGATAAAATTGGGAGCATCTCTGCAAAATAGACTGTTGTGTTTAATTACTGCATAATGCATATATATGTATGACAGACACCTATAGAGTCTCTGTGTCTCTGAACACAGTAAATACAACAGTAGCAATACTATGTAATTGTTCACAGAAGCTTTTCAGAAAGACTTGAACCTCACTTTAATTCTTCTTAAATAACCAACAGCATTTTCATATGCTTATTAGCAGTTACTTTTATCTATCCATTTTAAATGAATAAAACTTAATTAAAAGCTTCTAGAAGTTCTTATTAAAGGTTCAATATTTCTAGTTTTCATCAGTTTCTTAGAGCTAAAGTAAATGAACATTTTACACCTGTTAAACCAGAATTTAATTCTTCACTTTGTTTTAATTTTCTTCTCTAGAGTCTTTTCTGTACTACCCCCTTCTCCACTTCCCTTACAATCTCCCATTATTTTTCCACCTTTCCTGCACTTTCTGTTCTTTTTTCCCCATTCTTCCCTCTCTCCATCCTACTTTTTTCATT
>NW_010290724.1:0-4232 GCF_000700745.2 Antrostomus carolinensis | reverse complement strand
ACTGTCAAGAACTGGCAAGTTGCAGCCAAAGGTTGTTATTAGCTTCTAATTATTTTCTGCTTCCAGCTCAGGACTTCTTAGTGTTTGGATGGATGCAGAATCACATCAAGCTCATGCTTCGTGTCTAAACCAAGCTGGTCCATTTCTGCTTTCTGAATAAGACATCTCCTTACGCTTCTACCACAAGGAGCACCTAGATAGCTGACAGTACAAACACTCCTTATTAAAAAAAGGCATTATCTCAATCTTTGTAGCAGTGGAAAAAACTTAGTCCCCCTTGCAACTGACGTATCATTTCAGATTATTCCCATATTTTGGGGTAACAATAGTATTTTCACCGTGGAACAGATGGTTTGTGTATTCTAACAAGCTGGTACTGCACGAACACATTTTCGTCATGCACAACTCAACAAACTATTGTATATCCAGGTTACCTTGCAGCTTAGTCTTCCGGAAAAAGAGGAGCAACAAACATGAGCACGTTTTCCCACATTCCCTGCTGACCTACAGATTCCTCTGCTTTTCTACCGATCACTAAAACACTTCTGATCTGTTGGTTTTTACACTAAACCATCTGCAGCAAGCAAAGAACAAATCAGCCACCCCAGTAACAGCAGCAACACAGCACCTGGAGAACCCCTAACAAACAAAATAGAACTAGAATAAATAACAGGACATTCTGCACTAGTGTATTTACAGAGACAGAACAATCTTCTTGTTAAAAAGGAGTATGTAGGAACAGAAAAAGAGTCCACATAATACAATAATTGAGCATGGCAGATTATCCGCCAATGGCTTTTGAGCATAACAATAAATTGATATATAATTCATATATTAATCTTAATCAACAAATAGGAGGAGAAAGTTCTTCCAGATTTTAAAATGGGCTAAAGTACAGCCCACTAGTTTGCACACAAATATTAGTGAGATAATTGCAAACGTGTACTTGTGGGAAAGCTAAATTTATTGATAGCTGCACAGTCCTATGGATACACCAGGATAATAAGCATCATTTCCCAAAATTAACTCTCCATTTTCCTGTTGAACGGCTGTTTGAAGACAGGTAGGGAGAAAGGTCTCTTGGAGTTCTCCTTCACTTTATCATTCTTCAATTTACCCTTTAAACATGAACAGAGAAGCCACTAAGTCACTTGAGTTTGGTGCTGCTCATTTTAGCAGAACTGGGGAAAAATCAGTTTAAGTTGCAAACTGGAAAGTCAAGAAGCCAGCTTCATAGCTGCAGGAAATCAGCATAGTCCTAAGTATTCAAGAAAAAGGAAGTCTCACTCTCTCCCCAGCTACAGCTCATGCTTTGACCCCAGAGGATACATGGCACAACCCCCAGACAACACCAAGAAGCTCTTACCACAACCTCAAAAAAAAAAACAAACTGCAAAAAAACATTTGCTTAGAAATACTCAGAAAAATCAGCAATATCAGCCTATGTTATCATAAAAACGTAGCATAGAAATTTACACCATGAGAAGTCAGAAGGTAACTCAATTTTTCAGCACCAAAAAGACATATTCATAACATACTCAGACAGTCCCCAATTTCATGGTAAGTTCTTTAAGTTCAAGCATTTGAAAGAGAGCTTTGAAACATACATTTGAATCCTAGAGAGCACTAAACTAGGGGAATATGCCAAGAGGGGACTCATTTCCTTTCTCCAGTGTTCACACCTCCTAGGAAAATTATTTTTCCTCTAATTTGCAGTGCTGCATTTTGGAAGCTGACTGATTATAAGCCAGTGGCTTTGATCTCTACTTTTGTTTTTGCTGAAGATATAGCTGCTTTCACCAGTTAGCCAATCTAAACTGCTTCTACTATAAAAGAAGTAGAATTCTTTTCCTTCTACATCCAAAGCAGAGCTAAAAGGAGGAATACAGATTTTAATAAATCTTTTAAAGACTAGCAAAGTGTTACTTTTTCCAATACTTACACCAATTCCCAGAATTCAAAGTATCTTATAAATCAAAAGATTTGGGTGTTTACATCTTTCTGTGTAACCTTTACAACAAGAAATAGACGCTAGAGTATCTGATGAACACTTCAGCAGGTGCAGAGAAATTCAAAGGCAGCAGTGACCTGCCCTGTGTCTTGTAGGTTTTGGATCACGCTAACCCAAGAACAAACAGGAATATCCACTGCCAGCAGAGCATTTGAAGTTTTAAAGATATCTTTGGTTATATCACATGCAGCCATATATGACCATCAAAACTTTGAATCATCTTATTTAAATATAGATGACCTTCAGTATTACCATATTTGCATTACTATGAGTTTCACCTGATAAATTTTTCAGCATTCAAACTAAAAAATTCAATTTTATCAGCAAAATCAGGAACAAGCAGAAATTATTCCAAGAGGGTTATTTGGTGGGGGTAGAGGTTTTTAATCTGCTGAAACTTAGATAATTTTTCTTCATAGTTTTTATCAGTTTCAGTTATTTTTAGGATAAGGAAATAGCTGTACTCATTTCCAGCAGGATTCTAATTAAAATATGACAGGATTTACAGAGGACTGTAATAGCCAGGATTATTTTTGCCTGCAAATTTAAAAAGAATAATTTTGTATTAAAAGTAAAAAGAATAATACACATTTCTTATAAAGCTCTTTTCACTTAGAGATCTCAAAGATTAGAATGATATTCAGCATTAGTCTACACCTTACAGATGGAAGTTTTAGAAGGTATTCATTGAAAATATAGTGTACAAGGAAGAAACAAGTCAGAACTCCATGTACTAGGCACCTCAGACCTTCACCTGAGTGTCAAGGTTTTCCATTTCTTTAGTCAGACTGCATAGTCCTTACTTGTTTATCCAAAGACTACACTGTAGCATCATTAAAGTTCCCTACTTCACACACTTCATTTTAAGAACTGTCTGCTTCCTCACTTATTCTGATACGACGCACTGATATTCCTAACCCTGTGCTACAATACTCATCCATGGACTGAAAAACGCAAGCTGAACAAAAGATGAACGCATACCTTCACATTGCTTAGGCAGGATCAGCCTGCAAAACAGGGTTGTTTTTTTTCTATCATGCATGCTTTATTAATTCTTGATGAAAACTCTTTTCTTATTATTTATTTCTTCTCAAAAGTTTTTGAAAGAAAAATGTATATTCTGAGGTCGGCCATGAGGACACTGAATTTTCCTCCAAAATCAGCAGTTAGAGAAAAGACAGTTAAACTGAAACAGTTAAAAACTGCTTACTTTTGAAAAGGCACTGTTACCCTTAACTAAAGTGCTGGATAACTGCAGTGACCCTACAGGTCAAGAAAACACTCTTTCATCAAGGCAGTGCATTTAACCTACAGTACCGCTGTGTCCAATGCACAAGAATCATGTATCTGCTGGACCAGACAAGCCCTCTCCCAGAAGGTGCTAGGATATGAAGCTCTGTTTTGGCATGTGGAGCCCAATCATGCCACCTCCTGGTTAGGAATGGCCACTCTATTCTACACACTACACAGGTGTTCTGTGCTTGGGAAGTTAACGGTTCACTGGGATTTTCTACTCTGCCATCCAGCTATTCTGCCTTCTCTTAGTAGTGCCTGCAAATATTATCAGTTTTCCAAATTCTTGAGTTTAAACATATCTACTTTGAGGCATAAAGGAAGAAGGATGGACAGTAGGTGTCTCCTGAACAAATACACCCAAGGAGATTTTAAGTATGAAAGAAATTTACTAAAAAAAATTCCAGGACAAATAAAAACCACTCTGCTCTTTCCAAGAAAAACATTAATGTTGCAAATCAGTGCACTCTGTGTTGATGTCGTGATGGCCATCCAGATAAGTCTCAGCAAACGCCTCTGACCTTCCCTTAAACAACTGGTACTAAATTCCACTATTCACACTTAATTGCACCTGTAGCAGCTCCACCGACTCAAACAGCACAATTTTAAGAGTGAAGTACTATTTTTTTTTTTTTTTTTTTTTACACAAGTGTATCAGAATCTAACCTCAGTTACTGCACTGAAATTGCTCCCTCTTTGCAAGAGAATTTACCGTGTTTCAAAGCACCTGTCTTCTAAGACCACAGATCAAATGGTCCTAAACTGCTTCAGGTGTCTGAAAGGGAGAGATTTTTTTTTCTTAATTACATCTACCTTTTTTTTTTCCTCCTCTTAAGGAAGCACAGCTTTTATGACTAACAACTTTGGGTCAAAATAAACTTTTACAAAGGTTGCTTTCTTATTGTATTGGGTTTGCATGGCAAGGTTT
>NW_010290723.1:0-8938 GCF_000700745.2 Antrostomus carolinensis | reverse complement strand
GCTGAGCTGCTGAATTTTAAGCTTGCCCTCACGCCTAACTCAACTCCAGGTAACGCAGAGTCTCTGTAAGGACTGCGCTGGGCATTGTCAGATAACAAGCAATACATTTACTGGGTCTGCTTTCCCATTAAAATCAGGGAAAACGCCTCCCTTTTAAAGATACTTTTGTCAGTAAAAGAAGTGATCCAATACACTTTTTGTTTTTGTTTTGCTTTTAATGTAATAACCTTTTAAGTGAACATTTGCTTGGAAAGTAGAAGATGCAATTTTATTTCCTCAAGCTGATGAGGTTCAGAGTGGTGTTTCTTCTTTTGGAGGTGCTTGTTTGCATTTCCTTGCAGAACGTGGTGTTTGATGATTGTGTTTGAGCTTCTCACAATAACTTTCCCTGGAAAGGGTATGCTCTGCGAGCCCAAGCGAGCATGAAATGCCTTCTATTGCCTCACATCAGTGTTAGAAATACTTTTCCAACAGAGATCTGCAGCCTGGTGTTTGTTATTATGGTCTGTCTAATGAAAAGAATAGCCTGTATATAGTATTTGGTCTACTTCTGTTGGAAATACTAGACTGAAGAAGAAAATAATTGATAAAAGGGCCTATGAGTGCAAACTTCAGTTTGCTACTAAGCTCATAAAATGGAAAAGTAAACAATTTTAAGGAAGCTGACAGTTTCTATGTGTTTACCTTCTGTTCCACAAAGGCACTTTTCATTTGAGTTCATCCAATGTAATTAAAGCAGAAAAGGCTTTACATCTCTTAAGTTATCAGAAAAATGTGATTCAAAGTTATAGTTTAACCACTTACTGGAAAGTTTAAACCTCTTTTAGAGCTCTCATCTCAAGCTTGTTTTATGCCATGCCGTGGAAGGACTAATAAATCTGACACGTTTGAATGGGAGGAGGTTTTGCCAGATGGCATAATACATTATCCAAGTACACCTGAGCATAAGGAAAAATAAGTTGTGATACTTGTTTCTTTAGCACCAGTTCTGTGAGATCTAATACCAATTTCATTTGCACTCTTTTAAAAAGAATGGAGCATGTTCACAGAAATGAAAGTTGTGATACATACAGACAAATACAAACTTGGGAAGTGACACTTGGTACATTAAATAGTGAAAGATTTTCAAGACTTTGCTGATTTTATATATACATTAATTAAACCTTCCTTTGCCAGCTTCTTAAGCCATATTTTTTGAAAATTTTCCATTTTAGGTTGGTGATTCCTTTCAAAGCACCATTGTTCCTTGGACACAGGCTGTTTGTTTTCAGTTGAGTACTTGTCATCTGGAAAGCCATCCCTGTGTCTGATATAACAAAAGGGAATAGTTGTGCTGCTTTCTTCCATGTGTTTCCAGTTACCATGTACTGTGTGCTGAGGTGCATGTGCTCTTTGTTTCTGCCCAGTATTCTGTTAGCCCTTCTGGGTTTCTACTAGTGAGTAAATTACTTTGTGCAATTGAAGAGCTGGAATTAGTCGTCAGTATTAGACTTCAGGGGTATGATGATCCTATATTTAAAAAGAAGATTACAATACCTACAAGCTGCTTCTCTGTGATCTCTCAATGACTTACTTCAAAGCCTTTATTCAAAATCATAGAATCACAGAATGGTTTGGATTGGAAGGGACCTTAAAGCTTATCCAGTTCCAACCCCCCTGCCATCAGCAGGGACACCTTCCACTAGACCAGGTTGCTCAAAGCCTCATCCAACCTGGCCTTGAACACTTCCAGGGAGGAGCAGCCACAGCTTCTCTGGGCAACCTGAGACAGTGTCTCACCACCCTCACAGGAAAGAATTTCTTCCTAATATCTCATCTAAACCTCCCCTCTTCCAGCTTAAACCCATTTCCCCTTGTTTTGTCATTAACTGCCCTTATGAAAAGTCCCTCCCCAGCCTTTCTTGTAGCCCCTTCAGGTACTGGGAGGCCGCTATAAGGTCTCCCCTAAGAATCCTCTTTTCCAGGTTGAACAGCCCCAACTCTCTCAGCCTGTCCTCATAGGAGAGGTGCTCCAGCCCTCAAAATGTTTGGGGTTTTTTTTGTATTTGAATGTAGGATACAAGATTAACTTACGAGTAGCTAAAAAGCACAGTGTATTGCTTTCTATCGTGCTCTTTCTTAAAGAGGGCATGCATATGCTTATCAAAAATTGATTGCTCTCTCTGGAGCCTGGAAGTCTCCACCTACAAAACGTGGATAGCAGTCTAGCTTTCCTGCATGGTGTGCCTCAGGACTACCAGAAGACATCATGGTATGCAAACAGAGAGATGAATCTTTGTCTCCATTGACTTCTTGTCTCTGAACTAACCTAAGACCTCACTCTTGTTTTATGCTGCTTATTCTGTTCCCTTTATAGACACATTTGATTCCTGTCCTTTGCATTGTGTTTGAGTTTCAGTCCTGACACGTGGAATCTAGTTGCTTTGCTTTGCAGATGTAATGTAGTAAAACCATTGATAATCACAGAATATTAGGGGTTGGAAGGGACCTCGAAAGATCATCCAGTCCAATCCCCCTGCCAAAGCAGGACCCTAAATGAGATCACACAGGAAGGCATCCAGGTGGGTTTTGAATGTCTCCAGAGAAGGAGACTCCACACCCTCCCTGGGCAGCTTGTCCCAGGGCTCCGTCACCGTGGCTGAAATTGTGATACCTGAGGTTCATTCTTGGTGGAGTGTACTGGCTTTTTGAATAGAGACCTTTTTTTTTTGGCATTCTGTTAATCCTCTAAAATATCTCTGTTACTCTAGGGGTACCTTTGTTTGCCGTACATGGCGCTGCAGCAGCATCATCTCCTGTCAGATATAACAGTCCGCGGCTTTGTTGCAGGAGCCACCAATATCCTGTTCCGTCAGCAGAAACATCTGAGCGATGCAATTGTGGAAGTAGGAATCTTTGCATTTCAACTTCTTGAACCAGAGAGAAGGGTGGCAGCGGGGAAGCAGAGTTTGCATTTTTAAATATAGCTTTAGAGTTTCACCTTCATGCCCAAATTTTTAATTGCTTCCCTATGAAATAAATTCTAAAATGCAGGAGCTTATTAAATTTGTATCGTTTGTTAGGATAGAATTAGATAAACTGTGCAAAACTAATCCATGTTTTTCTGTATATTCTTACATCCAATATTTGAATTTGCAAGATACTTCTTAAATTTTTATTTTGTTGCTGGTGTAATTTTACTTTTCATGTCATGGGCTTTTTTCATGACTTTGTACTAAGATCTTCAAAAATAAGTGCTTGCAGCTGAGAAACAGATACCACTGGATAATAAAGCACACTGCTATTGACTTCCTTCTGATTTAATCAAGAGGTTAAAAAAAAATAGTATCTAAGAAAACACTGACTGTGTCAGTTCTAGCAAATAGATACAACTATATAATCAGCATTTGGTAGCCTAAGATAGCCAACTTAATAAAATAAACCAACTAACCAACTTAATAAATTGAAGTGATAATCAAAGAACCTCTAGGAAAATACATGTGAGCCCCAAACTTCCCCTGCCAAATCCTGTTAAATATGCACCTTTTACTATGTGCTAGGAAAAATCATCAGATTCTGGTTATATCAGCGCAATATCTGACTTTCTGATAACAGTTCATTCATTATTTCTTTAGCCATTTGTTTCTTGATATTTTGGGGGACTGTGGGTTTAGGTTCAAGTAGCAATACCTGGTAGCATATGTAAGCAGTTTTATTTAAGTAAATATTTTTACCCTTGGAATTATTTCAAACAGATAGAAGATGCTCATGTACAAATCCACGATCCAGAACTCCGTAAGATCCTCAACCCAACAACTGCTGACCTAAGATTTGCAGATTACTTGGTAAAGCACGTTACTGAGAACAGAGATGATGTTTTCCTTGATGGTACTGGATGGGAAGGAGGAGATGAGTGGATCAGGGCTCAGTTCAGTGCTTATCTTCATGCACTGCTCTCTGCTGTGCTGCAACGAGGTATTACAGATTCTCTGTCTTATTCTCTGTCTTTTATGTTCTAAATGCTCTGTTGCATTAAGCCTGTGGCCTGTCATTGGATCTCCCTTGCATATCATTTCATTTTAGGCTGCTTTTTTGGTTGTCCTGGGCTATCCTTGTTATTCTGTGACAAGCTTATTATTAATTATTCCTTGACAGCCTTACAGACACTTTCTTTTTTGACTGTATCCTTCTCCTTGATTTAATTAAGCTTTCCTCATAAGCAGAAGTACCCAAAACTCCATATATGATGAGATTTTTACAAACTTGGGTGTCTTACAGACTCTATTGCAATCTGGAGTTAATTTTGGGGAACGAGTTAGATTGAAGGAGACATGAAGTTAAGTGTCTGTCTTCAGGAAGCTATTTAATCTTGTTTCCCCTCCTGCCATGGTCTTAAATAGGGATTCACATAGGTGAAAAGTGTCATCTAGAGGCTTTATAAGCTTGTGTATTGTAGAGCTCAACATTTTTTGTCTGAACTCAGATGGAATTCTCTACATTCCAACCTTTTGTGCATGAATATAACTAAAAGAATCTGTGTTTTATTTATGGAAAACGTTTTGTTTGTCCAGCACTGACCCTATTAACTTTATTCTTGTCTTTTTTTTTCCCCCTAACCTCCAGTTGAGCTCTTTACCCAGAACCTTATAAATGAACGAAAAATTTTAAAAGTTGGTTGGTTTTTTTTAAGCTTTTTTTTCTCTCTCTCTTGTCCTGGCATTGTTTATTTGGGACACAATAAAATTAAAATAATAAAACATTAAAAAAATAAAACAAACTGTGCCCAGTTCTTAGTACTAGAGTTTTAATTAGCCTGGAAAATGTTAATTTTTCTTTACAAGAAAAAAAAGTAACTTGTTTTGTTTTACATTGCTAATGAATTGCTGCAAATTCTCATCTGTATTTTAATTTATCAGACAACGAGAAGACTTTGTCAGACTTTGGAACGGCATTTGTAGCAGCCTGGAAAAATACACACAACTACAGAGTATGGAATAGCAACAAGCATCCAGCTCTTGCAGAGGTAAATTCTAGGTAAGGAAACTTTTTTAACATTTAATGTTGCCAGGCACACTGGTCTGTAGAATTACAGTGTTCCCCTTGCTCCTGATGTAAAGCTCTGAGGGTGAAACTTTGGGGCCCTGTTCTGTAAGTACAGAGAATGAGTATTTCTGTTCTTCGAATACTTCAGTCTAATTCTGGACTACAATTTTGTGGAGAAAAAAAATATCCCGAGTCAGCAAAAGTGGAATTTCAAGTTGATTGTTGGCTGTCCCCAGCTATAGGAAGTTTGTCATTCCTCAGGAATTGTCCTCAGATGGTTCTGGTTTTTATTAATTGCTTCCAGGTGTCCAGGGTTGTCGTTGAAGCTGGCTGATTTATGGTGCATCTTCTAGACTTTGGATTGTTTTATGTGTATTTCCACTCAAAGATATGATCACAGGCTTGGCTGTGCAAGTGTTTTGCTTAGCATGAGTTATTACTGTACTGCAGGGACTTTTGTTTGCTTTTGTTTTGTCAGCTGCTGTAGTCTGAAGAAGGTTTTTCTTTAGACCTACAAAGCTCTTTTGGTCAACTTGAGGGATCTTTTTTTCTTTTTTTATTTGCTCTGTGTTGCTTGAGGAGATGTCTCTGTCTTAGTGTGAAAAGGTTGTCAATGTCTGGTCTGTAAATAGAAGGCACTTTACAGGTAGTTCGTAAGAAATCCAAGGTTGAGCAGTGACTGGCACCTGGCCTTCTGTAAAGTGATATAGTAGCATATCTATAAAAGATTTTTTTTTTTTTGTAAGCCACAAAAAGCAGTACAACTAATAATTGTGTGATATGGATTCGTGAAAAAATAAATACTTAATGTTTTCTTGGGTTTCTCCTCCTCTTCTAGCCACCCATTCCAGGGGCAGTACTCTGTATCAGATGTTAAATTAAGATTGTCACAGTAAGTATATAGTACTTTGATTTATATTTTATTTTTAATGTGGTCAAATATTAACTGTATAACTATTGCTATGATGAACTAAATAAAATAATGATTTCAATTGGCCATGTACATGCAACTATACTCAACCTTCTCTTGCAAAGAAAGCATCACCACATCTAAAGCTGAAACATTGGCCTGAAATAGGGTAAAACAGTGCTAGTGTACTGGTTTTTATTGGACTTGAAAGAGGGGAGGTTTAGATGAGATATTAGGAAGAAGTTTTTCACTGTGAGGGTGGTCAGACACTGGAACAGGTTGCCCAAGGAAGTTGTGGATGCCCCCTCCCTGGAAGTGTCCAAGGCCAGGCTGGATGAGGCTTTGAGCAACCTGGTCTAGTGGAAGGTGTCCCTGCTGATGGCAGGGGGGTTGGAACTGGATGAGCTTTAAGGTCCCTTCCAATCCAAACCATTCTATGATTCTATGGTTCTATATAAAGTCCTACATTTTTGCATTGCAATTATAAGGCTTTTATACATTTATTCCTAAATTGTAAACTAAAGCTGTTAAAACTTTCATCAGTGTTTTAAAACTCTCAAAGTTCACTCTACATGGACTATATGGTTCAGTTTCTTCAATTTAGAAGTTTAAAATGAGTTTTACATAATCTCTTATTGCACCACACTTAACTGAACTTTAAGTTGATCTTAGCTCTTGCCTGTAGTATTCAAGTCTAAAACTTGTGGTGCTTGTTATTCCCATAGCTGTTCAGCTCTAAATGAAGCCAGAATTCAGTCTTGGAGTTGCAGTTAACGATCTCTTCTTGTTATGCATGAAGCAAAATAGATTGTTTTCTCCCTGTTGTTGACCATAAAACATCAGAGAGGGGTTCTTTAAGATGCCTCTATATCAGCAATACATACATGCTGCTGATTCTGCACCTGCCTTGGATGGTTGACTGTTATTTTTAGTACTCAGTGAGTAGCCCTAAAACACACGCTAATGTAGAAAAACAGCTTGAGGAATAAAAAGGTTCAGACTTCAGCCCACTGAATCTTTTTGTTCCTTTTGCTGACCAATGACAGATTAAATTTCCGTGATGGTGATTGAGAATGCAAATGAATCAAGATTTATCTCAAGGTAATTAATTGCCTTCCATAAGGTGCATGGTGATAGCAGCTCTCGTTATTAATGGATGGGCTTTGTAGAAAGACTTAATGTGAAAGATGTGGAGGTATCTATAATCTTTTACTTGCCGTGTTTTTGTGTTTGAAAGGGGAAGATACTAACTCTTCTGAGTAGCCTGAAATCCATGTAAAAGGCTTAGTAGTTCTGAGTGTGTCTCTAATAATGAATATTTTTACAACAGTGCCTTTATTCTCCAGATGTGACTTTGCTATCAAATACTCATCAAAATGACTTGCTTTTGCAAGCTGGAGCCTGAGCTTGTTCTTGCTACACTCTATTCTTTCTGCTTTTTGCATCTACACTGAAGATGTTGAAAATGAGAAAAGAATGTGGCATGCTGTGTTGTTAAGTTTTACCTCCATGGGTTTGCAAAGCCTGAAATGTGGACTTGAATGATACAATTTAAAAGTAAATGAGATTATTTTCAAGAGACCACACTTGTGCAGTAGAACTGATTGCTTCTGTCTTTTTCTTTCCAAATGACGTTAGTGCCTGTAGGCTTTTTGCATTTCTTTAACAAAAGCATGAGTGTAAACTGTACTTGAGTGGTAATTTACTCTTCAAGCAAGATGCAACGTAAACTCTATTTAGGAAAAATAATACTGACCGATCAGTAACACTTACTGTTTTGTTTAAAGCTTATATATTGGGGCTAAAATGTCTCAAAACTACTGCAAATCTGACTTTTTGTAGTTTAGAACATAAAAACATTTTGGTAGACATTTAGGAAAGGTATAAATGTGTTGTATAAGAGTTACAGCATTGGGCATTTTGGTTCCTGTCTTGCTGATATTATCTTCTCTTCTTCTGAGAAGCTTACCTAACTGATCTGTGTGGATAAGATGCATGCAGGAATTATGCATGCAGTTATGCATATTATTATTTATATGTACATCCATGCTATGTAAATCTCTGTGTGTCTATTGATATATATTTTAAATATGTATTTTATTTACACCTGGAAGGAATAAGAAGTCAGACAACTAACAGCCTTCAGTCTCTCTCTTATTTAGCTCTGTGCAAAACAGTGAACGAGGAAAGAAGATTGGAAATGTGATGGTTTCCACGAGCCGAAATGTTGTACAAACGGGAAAAGCTGTAGGTAAGAAATTTCTTTAGAACCCACTTGCATCTAAGCTCTTATCTTTTTTTGAAGAAGCATCCTTCCTATATGTCAGTTATATTTAATTTTAATCCAAGTGTACTTTATAACATATATAAAAAACAGAGCAATATTTTGAGGGGTAAATCTGCTGATTGAGGCCCTGTATATTGTGTAATAGTGGGAAAAAAAAAGCAGCTAGACAAAGAAATTAGTGTAAATTCCTTTTCCAGTGTGGGCTGGAGAGATGTTCCAGTAAAAGCTTCCATGTAATCTGGAAATGCTTAGACCACAACACAACCTTCTGCATTGAGCTATTCTCATTTTTATATCACTTTGTCCAAAACTATCCAGAGCTGATTGAAATCAGAGGAAGATCTTGGGTCAGTTTCTGCAGGTTTTGCAGTAGTCTGTAATTTTCTGGAAAAACACTTGTTGCATTTGAACAGGGGCAACATCACGTTGTCATCTTACAATGCAAGATAAGGTGAGTTCATCCATTGAAGAATCCGATTGTTGTTCTGCAGTAGCTTTGCCAAAAATTGTTTTAGCTTCATCTTTTATTCCATTGAAGGCTTTCTGCTCTTTTTGCTCTTGTGTACTCTGGCAAGGAGCACCTTTTGGACCGAAGTCTGGAAGACCTTCAAGGGCCATTTCTGCTGAGCTACCATGTTCAAGTTCTTTGAATATTTTCTGACACAAACTCTAGACTTAAATTTTAAATCCCAAATTGGACAACTGACTGTATTTTATAT
>NW_010290722.1:397-5827 GCF_000700745.2 Antrostomus carolinensis | reverse complement strand
TTGCCCATGCTGCATGCATTGGTGTAGATGCTCTTCAGTTGGGCTGCTGATCCTGCCATTCTTTGGAAGGGGATAGTCTTAGTTCCTAAGTGACTACTAGTTGCTGTTTCTAACCCCTCAATAACCTTTGCATCTTTTCTGCCACTTGGAGTAATATCCCCCACTCCCTCTGAGGTGGCAGACCAAGGAGCCTCGCTAGCACACCATCCCTCAGACATTGGAGTGCCATCCCCAGGCTTATTTCTAGCAATCCTGGTTTCATCCCCCTACCCCATTGAATCTAGTTGAAAGCTCTTTTGATGGGCCCCGCTAACTTTGTGGAAAGCATCCTTTTGCCCCTTGGAGACAGAAAAATTCTATTCCATGACTGTTTGTGCTATACTTCTATTAACTGCTTACATCCCATTGTGACTTTTCAGTCCAAATAAAGAATTGCATATTAGAACAGTTCCTGCACTATAGTTACACCCATCTTGAAAATATATATATTTTTTTTTAAATAGGAAAAAAGAAAAAAAAAAAGAGGGCAAGAATTCAGAGGTATAAAAAGAAGTGATTTGTTCAGAGTTACAAAACTGGCTAGTAGCAGAACCAGGTGTAGAATGATGAGTCTTACAAATCCAGTTCCTGGGTCAGGTTCCAGATTCATCCACAAGGTTACTTCAGAGACATAGACCCCTGCTAAAGAGAAGTACAGATGAGGTAGGAATATGTATAGTAAAGATCTGCCTAGTTCATTTGCTCTAAAATGTACCAATTGCTATATATACATACATGCCATTTTAAAGAGACAATATATTTAATTATACCTCCCTTACCTTTACATATCTTTTTCTCTCCTTCTCTCTTTTTTCCCCCCTCTCATTCTCATAGTTAGTTGAGCATTATTCATACAAACCAGATGGATTATTGAGGGTTCTTACCATTCCCTGTCCAAAACTTGGCTCAGAAAATGGTGAGTTATTCCTGTTATTTTGGTATGTATAAATAGCCATGCTAATGATGATAAATACGTGTGCATTTTTTCCATTTGCCATGTAGGTGGATGCAGATTACAGTAGATCAAATTTGGAGAATAAAAAAATGTAAATGTTAAATTTCCAAATATCAAATGAGTTAATATCAGCCAGATCATGCAGGATGGAGGCAGATCCTGTAGCTTAAGGGAGGCTACCAACTCCAATTGTACTTTGCTGCTCAAAGGGGCAGTGCGTGTTACTTGGCCCCCACACACTAACCAGGTGGTGGTCCCAGCACTCCTCCAGTGGTCCTTAGTCTAAGCTGAAGCGAGCATGTCAGCAGCACGTCTGGAGGCACTTAGGTTGGGTGCAGTGAGAGGTGGACCCAACAGGTGAGTTGCAGGTAGATGAAGAGTTACTTCCCTTGTTCTGTAGGGCAGAACAGGGAATTGGCTGCACCTGATGCTGAAAGTGGGGGTCAGAGAGGCATTCATTGATAACTTGGGGGTAGGGAGATGAAAGGGTGAGGAGGAGTATTCTGAGGTCCAGTATGTTCTTTGGCCTGTTTCTTTTTTAATGCCTTTAATCATGTTAAATATTGATGAGACCTTGTCCTCCCTGACTGCCAGGGGGAAAAAAAGATGCTTCTGCCTGATCCTTGTATAACTCGTGCTATTCTGGAAGTGTTGTTCTCTCTCTAAGGCCGCCTTCTGTCATTCTGACTGGATACCAGTGCCATGGTGAGAGGTTATGCCCATACTTCTTCCACTTCCTTGAATCAAGTACCTGAGTCTGCTGCACATAGAGACAAAAGCCAAGATGTGCCAGGAGAAACACTGTAATGTGATTTTAAAACTAGGAATACAAACCGCTATGTTAAATTTAGTTTTCTTACCGTGCATTTCTCATCTTGCTCAGTATCCTTCTGCATTTGATTATTTTACAGATAATGGTTTTAACACTCGTCCTCCTCTTCCTGAAACTCCTTCTAAGGTAAGAGTAGGTGTTGATGCAGCAGTACCATTCATTTGAGAAGGCATACAGTCACATCCTGCTCTATAATTCCTAATGCTTGGTGTTATCACAGCAGTGAATTTATTTTTCTAGGGCTATAAGCAGTAAGTTGAAAAGAATAAGCTTAATTTATTCTAGCGTGGATGTTGCTTTCATCAGTGTTTTGCATCAGCTATTAATAATTTAATTTTGTGAACATCTTTTTTACATTGTATTTTAAAATCAGTATTTTTCATATGAAAAATGCCTCATTCGTGGTCGTGTTTTATAGTGACTGTATCAACACTAGGAGGAGAGATACTGCTTTGTTTACGTTGTCCATTTTGAGAACGGAAGTGGAAATGGAGGTTCAATTTATTTTCATATTTGGTGTGTGCAGTTAACATCAGACTTTGCCAAAGGTTTAATTCCTCATGCAGTGAAATTAGGGGAAGTTCTTTCATCAACTCCATGAAGAGTGAGCAAGCCCATCTGTAATTATAATTCCGTAAGTTCTTAGAGTCCATTGATTAGAGGAGCCACCTGAGGTGTGGTACATAGCACTATCTCATTCAACTCCATTTGATCTCATCTGAGTTTAATTCAGTTGTCTCACCACTCCCTGGAGAGCCTAATGATCTAGGTCATTATCTTGATGAAGTCTCCCATTACAGAAAAAAATATTTTTGTTAAAATAGGCAATTACATTTATTTCAGTAGCGTTGAGTCTCTATGGGTCCATGAACAACAATTCTCATACCACCACTTTCTGATAATCAGGTGCCCTTCTAAATAATTGTAAATTACACAACCAAAATCAGTGCCTTTTTTTTCAAATGTTGTCCCGAGGTTTGGATGTGTGCCATTTACAAGGACAACTGTGAAGTTTAAGCACATGAGACCACATGTATATTGTCTGGTATACGTGCAGTTATAGTGATGGAGCAAGCACATTCACTGTGTAGGTTTTAGATCATCCATAGAAAATTTTGCAGTTCAAGTGTAAATGAAAGTAAATTTAAGAAATCTTACTTTAGGTATTTAATTTATCAAAGAAGTAGTAATAAGAAAAGGTTTGTCTAAGTTGACTAATGTTTAGGACTGTGCTATGAAAGTAAATGGGCCAACCTCTTCTCTTTTCATGAGTGCATTGCAGTAACAGTGCTCCAGTTGTCCATGATGCTTTACAGGTGAAAGACTTGCCTTTTAGGTTTCCGTAGTTAGGTGAGATAAATTCCACTCTTGAACATGTACTTCTCTAGCAAGTAGCTGACTTAAATATGCTTGGTCACTTGCACATTTTACATACAACCTTTAGTGTTTTCAGGATTGATCAGTGGTAATCACATTTTAAAACTGTCTTAAGATAGAAGGAAAAGCACCGAAGATACAAGTGAGATGTCTTGAGTGTATATTTTGCAAAAAGACCTATTGTTTAAAGCTACAATATGTTTGACATTCTGAACTTCTTATATCTGAATTTTAGTTTTCTTTAGGAGTTTTATAAAACAAGCCTACTAAGTTACTTTACCTGTAGTATAAACATAAAAATTGAAAGTGGAACATTTTAAATTAATATTACTATTTATGGAGTTTGAAGACTTCAGTTAATATTGCCAGGTTACCGTACATTAATAACTTTGCGCAAAAGTAGTAACCACTAAAGACCACTCATGTAGCTTTTTTAATATCCAGAGCCTGAAATACAATGAATTCAGAGTGCAAAACCAAAAATGCATTCTGACAAAAATACATACCATAACAAAGTCTTATGCAGAGGATGTGCAATCTAGCTTCACGTTATTTATATCATCATAATTAAGATTTGTTTTTGACATTTCTGAAGTACTGCATCTTTTTTATTGTACAAAATGGATTGCCAAAATACCTGTATTGGGATTGTGAAGGTTTGAACTGGGACTCAAAATAATTGTGATGAACTGGAGAAAAAGAGTGAAGTTCAGTAGAAACTAGGGCAAGATACTGCACTTCTAACAGTCAGCTGTAGAACACAAGATGCGGAACAGAGATGATGCTCCAGAGGATGTGATGCCTGTAATGGATCAGAACAGGAACAAGGACCAGCAACTATCATGCTGGTAGGAGAAAGGGAAACATCAAGAGTGTTTCTAGCTTGTTCAACACTGGTAAGGTCTCAGCTGGAATACTTTCACTAGTTTTTGGCACTGCACCAAGGTATATTGTCCAACAGGAGATAATCCAGAGCAAGGCAACAGGAATGATCATGACTTGTGAGAAAAGATTGATTAGAATAAAGAAGCAAAAGAGAGATAGTAGAGGGACAGAACATGATTAACACCTGAAGAAAGGTGAGGAATGGCCTGTTATGAGGGACAATCGAAAACTGGTGTTCCCACCCATACCAACTTTTCAATACTTCTTTATTTTTATATAAATTACTGCCTAAACCTAAACCTACTGGTGAGATTCCAGAGCCTTACTGGAGAGCATGCCCAAATCTGAAGTTGCTTTGAAGCTAAGAGAGTGTATGTCCACTGTAGAAAGATCTGCTAGATGATACTGCAAGGCAGACTGTCCAACTAATTTAACTGCAAACTGTTGGTGTGTAAGGGGTTGGAGTAATATTTGCAACATCAGGGAAGAGATTTATGTGGTATTTGCTAACACACGAAGAACAAACTTAGAGTAACAGGGTTTTACTGTTTCTTGTACCCTTTTCTGTAATATGGAGATTCCTTCAGTGATAATTAATATGCTTCCTCTACACAAGGAAGGACTTCCTGCTAAAAGACTGTGTTGGAGATAATTTCTCAATGCAGAACATGGGGGCTTACTCCTTCTTACTTCTCTCAGCACATATATAGACTAGGACTTTTCTTGCCTTTCACCAGAGGCTCCATAACTAGATTTAAGGTGATTTTGATCCCTTTTTACTTTGTAAATTACTTTTTTCTCTGGCACATCATCCTAAAATGTATTTAAACCTGCAGAGGAGTTTTTAATATGAGCCTAAAATCAATTGTTGACATTACATTGAAGCTGCCAGCTTCTGGCCACTTCCCAGATTCTCAACATAACCTTTTTCAGTGTTTTATTTGTTTAGCCACAGTTTATCACCAAGTAGTAACAGACCTACCTTATGAATACAGCCTGACTTTAGACTAGTACTGTTGCTGTCCCTGATTATGTATTCTTCTAAACATACATTTGTATGGCTAACACAAACATTTGAGTTAAGCAGTATTACCATCAAGGCAGTACAGGTGGCTGCTTGGTCGAGTGCTGGGAGCTACTCTTGTCAGAAAAGCGTAGTGAACTGTGCTCACCATGTGCAAAAGAGCACTTATCCTCTTTGAGAATTTATCTATTGCAAAACTATAGCTAAGAAGTGCTTCAGGTTTCTTTTATTCTCAATATGGAAGGAGCATTTTGTGACATGAAAGAAAATAGCTAATTTAGTAACTGAATTTTTATGTATCAGAGCTATGAAGACTGG
>NW_010290722.1:0-350 GCF_000700745.2 Antrostomus carolinensis | reverse complement strand
CTTGGTATTTTGAAACACAAAATACCTTTTTATGTGAAATCAAACTTTTCTTTTTTTTTTTTAAAGAAAGATAGGAAAAATAAAAAACATATCCAATAGAAAAGCTGTCACCTAAGGAAAAAAAAAAAAGTCCAAATGTTTTATTAAAAGTTCAGAACATCTTAACTGTAAATCAGTTCAAATGCTGTTTAAAGTGGCTGAGAATGTGGCTCAGATTATTAGTCAAACTCAGTATCAGCCTAAATGCTTGATCAATAAGTACTGTGTCACAGTTTTACGTAGGCAAGTATGATCTCTCAGTGACCCCTTGAAATGCTAATTAGAATCATAGAATCGCCTGGTTGGAAAAG
>NW_010290721.1:0-1763 GCF_000700745.2 Antrostomus carolinensis | reverse complement strand
TTAATTTAAAAAGCCCACATCATTAGCTGTGCTGGATAAGGGTGATAAACTGGGGATGACGGACAAGGGCGTGAGGAAGAGGATGATAACTGAAAAGCTTCTCTAGGATGGCAGCAGTAAATGATGTTAAATCAACAGTGTGACTGTAAATGGTCCAGCAAGGAGGTTTGCACGTGGAGGTGAAACAGAGATCACACCCAAATCTATTTTTAAAACCTTTCTCTCTGCAAAATGGCTCTGTAGAAGATACAGGGGGTTTATGATGCTCTCCTCCTTCCTATTTCTCCACGGCTCAATGCCACTCACATCTTAAAGAAAAGAAACCATCAGCTCCTGCACTGGAACTGGGCGTGTTTGCACAAGAATTAAGCTTTGAAGCAGTGGTAAAATTCATATTCTTCCTTCCCTGTGGTTGGGAGAGAGAAGACACAGGATCTCTCTCACCACATTGCAGGATGCCAAGACTTCACCCCTCACCTGCTCCTTCCCTGGGAATTGGTATTGTCAGTCTGTTTTGAGACAAGTATAAAATTACCAAGCAAATTTGGAGTGAGTCACATGCCATCCGGAAAGGAAAGGAAAAATAAATAAATAAATAAATAAATCTGTTCTCAGCTTGTGTAATTTCCAGCTCCTGAACTAATCCTCATCTGTCACTTCTGAACAATTGTGGCTTCATTTGGTAACTGCCGAGAATGAGCAGTTCTGGCCTAAGGATTTAATCTGCTCAAGGAATTATTCCCAAATGTGCCTGGACTGTCAAAAAGGCTCATTATGTGGATCAGTATCACACATTAGCTCCTGAACAAAAAAAATCATGTGGGGTACTAAAAAGGAGAAAGTTAAAAAAATAAACAAGGGGGAAAAAAAAGAAAAGAAAAAAAAAAAGAAGCCCCAGAGAGCATGGAGCCCTGGAGGAGGGCTTGCTTCTCTCCTTCTAGCTAATTAGTGCCAATTACCAAACGGAAAGCACCAATTATTAAACAGAAAAGTGTTAAAGAAGGTGACCCTGTGATGTAGGGAACAGCTGTCACAGGTGGCATCGCTTGGAATGGAGCAAGCAGAGTCAGAGGGTATCCTCCATCCCCCGGGGGCCACACAACACAAACACAAAGTTTTTTGGGCTATTTATCTTTTTTTTGAAGGCAGCACTGGAGGAAATCAAATCCAGGGCTCTGCCCTGGAGATAATCTCCCTTGAACACCCATGATAAAGCATAAAGCAGATCGAGGGCTAACACACATGACTCCACTTTTGGGGTGCTCACCTCTATGTCCAACCAGCATTTTGCTGATTAGTAACAGAAGAGATGGTGGACTGAAAGGAAATGGGTTTGTCAGAAGTCACCAAGTCCAGCAAACAATCACAAACCACATATTTGAGGTATTTATGGATCTCTAGTTGAAAACTCTAAAAACAAGTCATCTTGCAATACCTTCACCTCTCTCTAAAGGAAACCAGAACTTCTCAGGAAGAAAATTCCCTTATGTTTAAGGGTGATGAGTTACACGTACACCGAGGACAGGATAATCACTGTACACAAAGACAGGGCCAAAAGGAGGATCCGGGGAACTACAGCCCTGTCAGACTGACCTTGGTGCTGGGGAAGGTGATGGAGCAGATCATCTTGAGTGCCATCACACAGCACACACAGGCCAACCAGCCAGCATGGGTTTATGAAAGGCAGGTCCTGCCTGATCAACCTCATCTCCTATGACAAGGTGACGTGCTCAGTGGACAAGGGAAAGGCTGTGTATGTGGTA
>NW_010290720.1:17843-40124 GCF_000700745.2 Antrostomus carolinensis | reverse complement strand
TATTTTATTTTATTTTATTTTATTTTATAATATTAGCTTTCTAAAAGGCTATTTTTCTATCTGTTTTCATATCCAGCTTGGCCAAAAAGTACCTAAAACATACATGGAAGATGAGGTAGATTTTTCAGAAAATTACTAACTATGCTGCCACCTAGTGAATCTGTACTCCTCTGATAATACTTGTGTTCATAAAGCAATTTAACTCCTTTTTTGAGAGCAGAAAAAGCTTTAAGAATTGTTTCAATAAAATAAGAGGCTAGAAATGTATAAAATGCATTGCAATTTTATTTAAAATTTAGTTTAAAATAGCCAGATACAACTACTGTAAAATGCTAATGCTTTGAGTTTGGGCACGGTTGTTAATCATGAAATACCATTTTCTTGTGGAGTCATCCTACAGAATTCCAAAAAATCATAATCCTGAAGTCTAAGGTCACTGTACATCTAAGCATCTGTTTTCAATCTTTGTGTTCTTTCTAATGGTTAAAACGTCATCATTTTACCAACTGTCCTGGGTTTGTTCCTATTTCCTACACAACTAAAATCAACGCGCTTGCCTTTTACTTTAATTGAACTGGGTTCTTCTGTAACTTCAAGACTTAATCCATATGTTTGACAAACTGTTTTTAATAGAAATCATCTGTCCAACAAGCATTTCAGCCCCTGCTTGCAAACACTTGCTTTAAGGAAGAAAGACTGCTTGGATTTCATCTAAGAAAATAACACATTCAGGGGGCTTGAATTTTTTTTTTTCCTACTGTGCATCTTAGTGTAGGAAAATGCTGAGTAAACTGATTATTACTGGAAAACAACAGCAGCTGATCCACAATGAAATCAATTCTTGCTAACAGTAATTAGCATTCCATAAGGGAATCCCTGGTATAACCCCTTGTCATCTATCATTTAGTGTCTTTCTCAGATAAGTGAATAATGACATAGCACCTGTGCAATCTTAATGCCCTATTCAAATCCTAGAAATACTTTCTGAAGCTCCTCATCCTATACACTTATTCTCCCTATACCATATCAAAATAAGCCTAGAAAAATAAAGACAATCAGTTGACCACAGGTCTGTATAATGTACATTTGTTTCAGGGCCAATTTTCTTGTGTCCAACCTGCAGTAAGGGTTACCTCTTGCTTGCACCTTGTCTCCATAAAGTTGTGTTCCACTATTGCAAAGGGGAATCCACTGTGGCCACTGATGCTGGAGCTGACGTGTCCTGGAAGAGTCTCACACCAGGCTGTTCCACAGTCTGGTAGTCCCACCACCCTCTAATTGAAGATAGTCTAAACCCAGGGTATCTATTTCCTATGTCACTGTCAATCTGTGTTTTTCATTTAATAAAGGACAATCAGAATGAATAAGGAATAGGCTGAGCAGGTCTAAAATGCTGGGAGGTTAATCCAAATTTGGATGGCATTGACCCATCTCACAATCCTGGCAGAGCTCAGGTGTGTAGCTCCCCAGACTGAGTTTTATCAGAGCACACATCAGCATCTGTGGCTCACAATAAAGGCATTTTGTATTGGAGATGTGCTGAAACAGATTGCCCAAAGAAGCTGTGGATGTCCCCTCCCTGGAAGTGTTCAAGGACAGGTTGGATGAGGCTTTGAGCAACCTGGTCTAGTGGAAGGTGTCCCTGCTGATGGCAGGGGGGTTGGAACTAGATGATCTTTAAGGTCCCTTCCAACCCAAACCATTCTATGATTCTATGATTCTATACATATATAATCTGTAAACAGTTTAAGGCTGATTTTAAGCATGTCTCCTGTAAGGTGGCACTCAGGAGCAGAGAAGCGTAACCCAGACTGAGATTTAACAGTCTGAAGCCTGTGTAAGATTGGAGTTTCTGTGAAATTTAGATTGAGAGAAGCTGATCCAATTCTTTTCAGTCCCTGTGTTTTATGTCCTAAATAAATTATCACCATACTAATCTAAGTGCTTCTGTGTAACCAGAGATGTTTGTTTAGTCTTGGGGCTGTGTTATATGCAGGTAGCCCTACTGAATCAAACTCTGCATGTTTAAACTTTCCATTAGGGGCACATTCTTAGGGAAGCAGACTATTTTAGGTGATGAAGTTTCTGGAGTATTTGGCTGGCAGTGGTGATAGCAGAAGTTAGGTTAAATGGTCAGCCTTGCTTTGGGTAGATCGTAGCTGTTGTGCAGCTCAGTGGTATATGTTATCAGCTACAAAAGCACATGTTCAGGGTTGCCAAATCCAGCAACCCCACAGCAGCAAGTCTGCTGCAGCTCCGTGCCCCCAGGGCTGACCAGTAGCACAGGCATATACATGTCCCCTGTAGGTGCACGCACAGACACACACACACACACACACACAAACAACATGTATACAACATAAACCCCGGCCAGCCACACAGATCAACACAGAAACCACAGCACTCACATAAGCAGCACAGCCTCATCCTGTTTCCCTCTCTGGCCAATCTAGATGAAGGTCTGCTAGTGGTAAATATATACATATGTATATATGCAGTGGGGATCCCTCTGGTAGCTGGGCTTGGGCACAGTCCATCCAAGTAACTGGTCTCCCATCCTCAGTCTCCCCAGTCTCCCCAGCTGCTGGCACCTCTGCATGGGACCCCCTTACACACCCCAGCACACACACACATTGTGGATGCCTCCAATAACTGAGCTTAACTGGTGAGTCATGTACCCAGTCATGCACCCGGATTGTTGCACTCCCTGTTTGTCTCATGCACACAGACACAGACACCTACACCCTGCTCTGACTCCCAAGCCACTTGCCCTGCTGGGACCCAGACACATGGGGTTGGGACCCACGGTCCCATTCCAGCTGCTGTTAGTCAGACCCCTGTACACACACACACACACACACACACACACACACACACACACACACACAGAGTCACACACACACACAGAGGAAAATAATTAGAAATGGAGCTGAATGAGAAGCCAGTTGAGGCTGCACTGATGGGGCACAGGGCATGGCCAGACAATGCACCTTTATCTCATTAAGCCTGAAGAGCATTTGATTTTCTGGATCAGATGTAAAATGGAGATCTTGAGTACTTGTAACCTTTAAAGTACTTTGTAGTCCATTTTTTGTAAGAGTTGTTACTAATCATTATATCCTAGAATTTGTCCTAACAAAGGTATCAACTGGTAGAGTTATTTTTCATCTTATCTCTGTTAAAAAGTATCTGTGGTATTAAAAAATATTGAAGAAAGGCTCTTGTGAACAAAGGCTGTTCTATTCAGGGCAGCTAAAAACATGAATAGGAGAATGAGCAATTCTTATGTAGTTTGGCAAACATTTGGGAACCTTCAGTACCTAACATAAGTTCTTTCCAGTAGGCAATTATCTGCTTTTATTTCTGGTAAAACAGTAGCAGAATGCAGGATGTAATCCTAAATGCAGGATTATACAACATCCTGTGAACCAGACATGGTTTATAATAATCTCATACAGTATGACATTCATTTCCCGCTTTACAGAGACTTTAGAACTACTTGTGTACTTCAAAAAGCTATTAATTAGCAGTAATAACCAAGAAGAAAGCCTGAGCTATGCCACATTCACTGTCTCAATTGACTAAGAGTTACTTGAGAATGCATTCACAGTAATGTTATTTTATTAACAGTAATGTCTTACACAGATGTTTTCCCTTAGATGCAGATCTGCAGGTGCATAACTCCTAAGGATAGCGTGCACTTGGCCACACTATCACTGTTTCCTTGAAATATATATACAATGATATAAATAATGATCTTGCTCTAACAGTATCAAGCCACAGTGCTGCATAAAGCTGGTGTCTTTTTTAATCTTCAAAAAATATGATCAAATTGTATAGTAAAAATAAAAGCCTTCAGAATCAACAACAACATTCATGAAATGCTTGGCAGCCCAACAGCAGGAGCAGGCGTCTGCTGGAGGTACTGCAAGTACCAAGTCCTGACAGAAGATGAGCCTGGTCTGGGTGAGATGTTTGGACTGGCAGTGGAAAAGTTTGAATGAGGACTGGATGGAGATTCTAGTACAGTACAGCCATATGCTTGTTACCCTAAGGGTGCCAGTCATATAATTGTCTAATGATATAATTTAGGTGATATTTCTGTAGATACCTCTAAAGGAATTAAAAGGGAGAACAGTCAATTGTGTGAGATCATAGAATCAGTCAGACATCACAAAATCATTTCTACACTGAAAATGCACAGAGGAGGCTGAAGGGCAGGTAAACTGAGGCAGAAAGAAGGCTACTCCTTCTGTAGTGAAAGCACGTAATCTGAATCCAAGCCATATTACTATTTCTAAATAGTCCTGCCAGGGTTCCTAAAAGCAGCTTTTTCCAGGGGTGCCTAGTAATTTAAGTCCAATGCTACTATTATGAGAGAAAGAAGTGGAAGAAGATCTTTGGCCATATAGGTCAGAGAGATATCATTGCAAGTTTTCTCCTGATTATGCTCAAGAGATGGAAAGACATGGCAGAAATCAGCATTAGCATAGCAGCTTAGATGTGGCATTATCTAAGAGAAATTTCTTGGTTGGAGGTTCTGTGGTTAGCAAAACTGAACATGAGTAAGAAGTATTCGGTGCCACATCAGATGGAGCCACATAAGGCAAGGGAACAGTTTCATAGGAAAATATGGGAGTGCTTTACACATTTTTCAGAAGATTCTCAGGCTATTCACGCTTTCTACAAATCACATTTCTTTATTCCCTAACTGTGAACCTTTCTGTCCAGTCTCTTTGGACATTGCTTATACAATAGCACTTATAGAATCAGACTTGCAGCAACATGGTCATGGTGCTTCTCTGGTTTTCTCCTCCTCAGCCTTGAGAATCCTCAGCCACTTCTGTGCTCTCCAATCTTTTAGCAGCTTCCCAAATATTCCTCTTTTTGCATTTTGCTCCTATAATTTGTCAGGTGCTGGATGTCTGAGAAGGGTCATGTTGCCGTCACAAAGGATGGGCAGTGAAGTGGGAGGGAGAAGAGTTTAGCAGCTACGTTTTTATACCTCTGCAGGCAGTCCTTATGGTCAGAAGAGGTGTCACTGATGAAGAATCAGAACAAATGCCTATTTCAAAAGGCCTAAAGGGAGCACAGTGAGGTACACACTGACATCATTCACCAGCATGGTCCTGCGTGACAGCCTTTGCATTCGAAAGGCCAGAGCTACCTATTCTGAAATTAAAAATATAGCGATTCTCCTTCTGATGCTGGGCCTACAACAGATTACTTTCATGCACAAATGTTGCATTTCATGTCCCCTGAAGACATGCACAAAGTTTGCAGTGATGTGAATGGAATTATAACTTCTGAAATTCTTAGAGGGTGTGGTGACCTGAGCCTGTCACCTTACCAGTGTCTTATTATTTGTGGACACTTAGGCATTCAATAAGCAGAACACCAGAACTGCTGAGTTTCGTATGAGACACCATCGCTGGTGTCAAAGCCATCCAGTTGCCCTGCTGGAACGCTTTGCTTTTCTGCTACAAAACCTGACAGGCCTCTCCCCATACTGTTCCACAGAGCTTTACAACGTAATCTATAAATTTTTACACAGTCTTAAAAGAGCATCTACCAAATTTTTAGATAAATACAATAATTACCATTATTCAAAGTCTGCACTGTATATAGGGCAGGCAGGAAGAAGAGGTCATGGCTGTGAGTACAGAATGACCCAGGTCCCCATAAGCAAGAATAAGTGTAGAACAAGAAATAAATGGTTTCTGTCTGGTGACCTAGTTAAGTACAAAAAACCTTTAAATGCATCGGCAAGAATGATCCCTCCCTGACATAATCAATATTCTAGTTATGAGTAAAAAAACACTCAGTCTATCATAGAAAGGTAAACAAAATATTTAAAATGAAAAACCATCTGACCAGATTCCCATCCCAAAAAGAAGGAGTCCCGTCCAGAAATCTGGCAGACCAAGCATTCTTGTCTGTAATCTCTTCTCAGAGCCTTGCATAACAAGGAGGTTCTGGTTTTTAAGTGACTGTTAACATACTCCATGATGATCCTGGCATCTTCTCCATACTGCAGTATCTCAGGCAGGCAGAAGTGTCTGGCAAATAAAGCCTAGTCCAGCCCCACCTAATAATAAACAAACAGCAAATGCTGGAGGGATACTTTTTTTTCCTTTTGATTCTTGGAAGGCTGTGTTGGCTTTCTTCCTGTGGTCCCACATTGCAGGGCAGGCATGACTTTGATAAGCAAATACTGCAGTGTCAGTTTTGTAAAGACCATTGCTATGAAGTTTCTTCAAAAAAGCAAATCATCACCTCTTCCCAAAAGACAAGAAGATCAGTGCTGTTTTGCTGTGTGTAAGGCACATTTGGAGGGTGATGTACCCTCAAATTTTGAGTGCTTTCAACTGCAGAGAAAGTTTTCAAGCAGGAGATGGTATCTAGTCAGCCTCAGGACAGTAGAGGCCACATGGATAGACTACCTAGCCAGTCTTTTGGGGATTCAAGGCTGGAATATTGCCAAAAGAGCAGGCACTGCAAATGAACGTAAGTGCATACGAACTTAATGAGCTGTGAAGTTTGTATTCCTTCAGACTGTACGTCTTTACCAGGTGCTCAGAAATGGGTCCTACTAGCCATGAGGAGATCCAGTCCTCCCTTCTCTGCATCAGTGCTACCAGTAGGGCCAACAGAAAGAAAAACATCCATGCAATCATCAGTTTAGGCTACCTCAGACCCCAGAGTTTGTACAGTGTCATGTGAATGTGTCCTGCAAAGGAAGTTGGAGTTTCTATTTATTAATTTTTTTCTCCATAATGTATTAATTTGTACAGTTTTCTTTTGTCAAGTTGCTTGCAGCTATTGACAAATAATTGTACAGTGTGTTTAAGAGAGGGTTATGATCACTGCTGTCAGTTCTCATAAATCAGTCAAATTCAAGTTGGAAGAGGTGTCCTTAAACATCATCACCACACTTTAAAAGCCATTTAAACTTAACTCTGCCAGAGAATTAGAAGGTTCAAATTATCAAGAAGATTTTTAAGGGCATACTCATCAAAAAGCTTATAAGCACTGGATCTAGTATCTTGGGTTTTGTTTTTTAACAAAAAATATTGTCTTCTTGGTATGTGTTACAATTTTCACTGCTCCTCCTGTCATATCCAGTTGTAAAGTTGATCATACTCTATGAGATCAAAAGTCTACAGCACTAACTTCTGCTCTGCCCAGAATTTAACTTTGTGGGTTAAAGAATATTTAAACCATGAAAACTGTTTAAAAAAAAAAAAATCAAACCCTTAGAGTCTAATGATCTTTCCTCATCTGTTTTGCTAAAAAAGATGTCATAGCTGATATGTTAAATAGAAGAAATTGCTTCCAAGATGTGACACTAGTGGATATCTTTCACTGGTTAATAATTTGTAACTGTTTTTGAGAATTTGAACAAGAGTTTGATAATACATGCAGACAGCAAAAACTGATAATAAAGCTTAGAAGAACGATAAATCACTTACAAAACCTAGAGGTAAATTTAGAAAGTTCTTTGTTATAAAATGTCTGCAAAAGCGGCACACTTACGGTTGTCACCAGCAAAATAAAGCGTTTCACAAAGATAAAGGAAAGAAGGTAAGTGCGTTTGATTTAGGCACCTACCCTTCTAATATTTCCAAACTGTCTGGGTTTGGCTTGAAAGAGTTCACTATATGCAAGATGAAATATCATGGCTTATGATCCGATTAATTTTGCTTTAAATTTAGTAATTAATTCCTTAATATGCCTGTGTTGAGAGGTCTAACATCAATATTAACTACACTACCAGCAGGGAAAAAAAAATAAAATTTTTTAAAAAAACAACCCAACAAACAGAGATTTGTAGGCAAGTTATAACGTTCTCAATACAGGCATTTTGTTATTGATATGGAAAAGGTACATCTTAAATGCCAAGACTACCATCCTGCCAAATTTCAAATAATCTTCTTTTAATGTCCACTTTTCTGCAAGCACTGAAACAAGCCCCCCAGGGAAGTAGTCATGGCTCCAAGCTTTCGATGTCCAAGAAGCCTTTGGACAACACTGTCAAATATATGCCTTAAATTTTACGTTTCCCTGTGGGGAGTCGGGAGTTTGACTTGATGGTCCTCATGGAGCCCTTCGAACTCAGGATATTCTGTGATTCAAGTTTATTTTCAGAAGTAGCCATGAGGGTCTTAAAAAGGTTTTTGGTTTTGGGTTGTTTGCTTGTTTTTTTTTTTCCACTTGAAATAAATTTAATCCCTCAGCTGATTTTAACATAAGGAATATTTGGAGTAGACGTAGGTGTACAATTTTTTCCACATATAGAATTACTGGAAAAGGTTTGTGAAATGGTAATTAAATATGCTACCCTTGGGCTGAAGGTCAATCACAATTTCTGATAACTAGCAACTGTAAAATCTTAGAAGCATTTGGAAGTCTGAGCTAGCAACAAGTTGTTTTGACGGCAGTTGATGCCTCAGTATGCATATAAATAAATAAATGAATAATAGCAGCCCACTGAGATTATAGCAAAAACAATTAATGAATAATTTTGCATGGAATTAGGAAAATGTCAGTCACAGAAATGATAACTGGCAAGTGTCGTGCATCAAAGCTTTAGCAAGTTGACAGATGGCTTAGTTAACATTTTCTTTTACCAGTCTACTGGACCAGTTCCCATGACCCCCATGTGTGTTAAGAATAAGTGTAACTAAAACTGTTGCTTTGCATATAGCTTTAACTATAGCTACTAATACAGCTATTGAACTAATACCCCTTCTTTCTACCCCTTTCTTCTTATATTCCTTTGATTAGAGGAGCATAACTTAAAAGTAAGCTCTGCTCTGGGAATATTTAAAGCATCTGTATTTTAAAAGTTCGATCTTCTCTCTCTACTTACCCAGTAGCATAATTATCAGGGCACCAAATGCAGTTTATGCCACTGAAAGATTAGTTTTGCTCTGTTACAGATTACTTTAGTGTGGGCTGAACTTTTCAAACAAAAGTAAGGGAAAAATCTATCTTCACAGAAACGCCGTTATCAGCTGCCACGATTTCACACCAAGGTGAATCAAATCACCACAATTTCAAGGTGTTACTTAACTCCTAGACAAATTATTGTGGCATAAAATCCCTAGTTCTGAGAGAGACATCCAGGTTCCGAATAGAGTGAACATACCACATTGGGTATCAAATGAGGGGGATCTGCATAGACTTCTGTCAGCAAATTAAAACCAGCAGCTCCATACTGCTCCTGGCCAAAGTGGGCTAGCCTGACTAGAACATCCCTTCAAGCAGTTTATCTGTTCCTGGCCCTGGGAACAGAATCTTCTCTTCTCTTCTCTTCTTTCTCTTCTCTTCTCTTCTCTTCTCTTCTCTTCTCTTCTCTCTCTTCCTCCAGATCAATGGCATCTAAATGTACTTCTTTAGAGGTGTCTCAGGGTCCTAGGCAAGTGGTAGAAAACACCAATTTTTCCTGCCAACTACCAGCGTCAGAGCCACAGACACCAAGGTTGCGTGTATAGGCAAGACTGATACCATTTTATTCCTCATCAACTACAACAAGCAATCACTACTGGCTCAGACCAAGCAGCAGAAGCCACTCTGGTCCTTTCTGAGCAGGCACTGAGGCTGCAGTCAGGCTGTGGGAGCCCATAGCCCAGGAACAGTGAGGAGCCAAACTGGAACAATGGGAAAACAAGCTGTTCCACTTGGTGCACGAGACATGGTCATAGGGACAGTCCCAGGGACCTGCTTAACACAGCAATGTAGACATAGTCTTATCCGTGTCATGGAGACTACATGGTTTTACTTCAGTGTTGCCACACTAGAGTCCAAAGTCTCAGCTGTAATCAAAAATAACCTGCGATAATACTGTTTTAATAAGCAAGAACCGTCGCCTACACACAATACAGGGGCTAGCATGCTGCTTCCAGTCCTTTGCTCCCTTTTCTAACACAGCTTTGTCTGAAACCAGCATAGTAGAGCATGGCTTCACTGCTTGCTTCAGCAAGAGCTGAATGTGAAACATTTTGACTAATTGACAGTGACAGTAACATAGGAAATTTCTCCAGAGCAATTACACCTTGTATTTTAAACAATATTTATAAAATAAAGGTTGGTTTTCTTCCAGGAGACGATGCAGCAGGCAAATACTAATTTATTTTCTTGCTTGAAAGTCCGTGGAACCCAGCAGTTTATTATTGCTGTTGGTTTCAAAAGACATAAGGGTGCCCGTCAACTGTACAATATCAGAACTGGAGGAAAACAGTTAGCAAGAATTCACTATCAATAAAAAATACAATAAAACCCCTGTTTTGTTACCACCTACTTATGTTTAATAAGGCTGTTAGTCCAAACAGTATTCTATGATACTTGTTACAATGCTATAAAATTTGATCACAGTTTGGTCAAAACTAACAATACATGTGAGATGTGCTTGGCACAAAGGAGCATGTTAATATTCTTGACTATAAAGCAACTTCTAAAACTGTTCTGTTCTGCCCTGTTCTTGCAGGTTTTGAACACTTGGAGTTGTTCCTTTCATTCCTGTTGTCCCCAGCCACAAGCATTCCATTTGTGCTATTTCAGCCCACCTACTAGGGTCAAATTTCATGTTCCCACTCACCCAAAACTTCCTTTGCCTTCAATTCTTTTACTTCATCCTTTCAAATAGGAAACAATAGCCAGTTATTTCCAAAACTCATATTGTAAATAAGATTGTATAGCATTATTGCATACACACACACAAACACAGGCAGCTGGAGGGACTTAGAGGGGTCTCTTTTCTGAAATTTGCTGTTTGTACAGCAAAGAAGGTTGATGTGGTTGTGAAACTAGTTCTTAAACTAATTTAGTTTATAGTTTGGTATTTTAAAGTAATGTAGAATTAACTTGTTTTCATAATTCACTACCTTATCAGGGACATGTATTATAGAAATACTGATTAAAAGTTTTTAATCTCTTTGGAACAGTTTGGTGTAATTTTTTAATGTCAAGAGATCCTAAGAGTCAAAACTGGGAATGTAGCTAGTTATTCCTCTCAATAAAACTGCAATTGCAGACAGCTTTGCAAAACATAATTGATAATATATCTTGTGTCTTTACAGTCATTTTTAAAAATGATAGAATAAGTGTGACAGAAGTGTTGCTGTATGGTAGCATTTGAAACTTCATTTAGCAGTCACTGTGCTACTCTTTGATTGCCTTAATTACATAAGTAATAACAGTCAGCATTGATTATTTTTAGCCCTTTAAGATATAGTGGGGTTTTAGATTCTTCATAAACTTTGAGGCTGTAAAGATACATTCAACCATCTATTCTTAAGACCTATCTGTCATTGGCAATTAAGAACACAGACAACCCTTAGCTGATGTGGGACAAGGCAATGTGAAGGGCAAAGCAGTCCTGCAGTTGTCAGATTTTTCAATAAAAAAAAAGAGGACACTAACAACTGTAAAGGCCCATTTTGTGGCTGCTTGTGCAGCTGTGCTTTCCCCACCATCTCCCTGCTCTGCACCAGGGAGCAGGAGGAAAGTGCTGCTGAGCTCTCTCCAGGTTCATTCAGGACCTCAGAGCACAGGTTGGAGAGTGAACCATGGCATGCATGTGCCTTATCAAATGAAGAGCAACCCACCTCCATATTCTGCAGTCATGTACACCCTTTTTACAGTCATGGAAAACCTGTCCTGTGCTATGCTATGTTCTAGACACAGCCTTGCATGGTGGTGGACTGGCAGGAGCTATGACAGAACATCCAAGCTCTAGCACTAACGCACCCCTGACCTCACACTGTAGCAGGAGGAAAACTCAAGATTTTGAGGATATTATTAAAGATCTTAAACTCCTGACTATACTTAGGCAAGAAGATATAAAAAAAGAAACATCTGTCTATACTTATAAGGAATACTAGATTTGCAAGTGTAATGTGAGAAATTCCAAATACCAGCAGTCTTAAATAAATCAAGTTGCCTAGTAATGTCAATTTCCCTCTTCTCCTCTCACCTATTGCCAAAGGTTATCTCATCCACATGAAAATGGCAATGACACCTCTGTGCCCACCTTTAGCACACCAGCAAGGAGTCCAACAACTTAGGTTAAACTAACAAAGAGGATTTAAGCCCTGACTTTATATTGAAGTGCCCCTGAATGCATTCTCTTCCATTGACTGTTTGAGAGTGGGGAGTAATGAGCTGCCCAGCAGCAATAAGACACGGCCAAAGCACTGACTTCCTAAATGACTGCTCCAGCCACTTCTGCTGCAAACATGTAAATGGAGCCCCACAAACTCACATCAAGCCTAAGGGCTGAATCTCTTCTGCCCTGAATTTGGATCTGATGAACACTCAGTTTTCAGAAGGCTGAACCTGAGCAAACAGCAGCAGCAATATCACCCTCAGAAAAATTGAGGAACTACAGTACCAGCCATTGCCCAGGACTCCAGGAGCAACAAGGCATGAATGAGATTAAATGTCTGGAGGATCCCAGAGGTGAGCCATGCCCTAACCTGCAGGAAGTCCTGCTTTCCCTCATTCACCCCTTATCAGACATTCCTACTGGTATGATTTGTAAGAACTGCTGCAAATATGGAGATCAGTGTGACTCTAAAGATAATAAAGACTCACCCACTTGGCATCTAAATTTTGGTCAGAGTCATTGTGAAAAACAGCTCTGGTGATTTAAGGTATCATGCCTACTGTGCCAGTGATTACCTACTGCATAGCTAAACTGGAATATAGGAGTACCCAAACAG
This sequence comes from Antrostomus carolinensis, assembly GCF_000700745.2. Lineage (NCBI taxonomy): Eukaryota > Metazoa > Chordata > Aves > Caprimulgiformes > Caprimulgidae > Antrostomus > Antrostomus carolinensis. The sequence continues at coordinate 27,399 of NW_010290720.1, read as the reverse complement.
CTTGGTTTTAGCAGCCTTCCAGCTGAGAAACAATAAGCAGCTGCAGGTAACACTTCACATCAGGGAAGCTCTTTCCAAAATGCTTGTTTGACTACATCCTTATTTAAATCGGGCCCTAGTTCAATAGATATTTTAAGCAAACACTGTTACCAACATGAAGAAGTCTTCCCCACTAAACCCCCGGTGTAGCTCATTGCCATCTTTGCACCCCACCTCCCTTTCATCAGCACAAGTAATTGTATGACTGTATGATGAACCAGACAGGGGACCAGATATGACAGAAAACCAACCATCTTCTCAGTTCTCGGGAGTGTTGGTCCCCTGATCTGGCTCGTATGGCTGGAGGGCATTTGAGCTGGCAGGAGGGATGAGGGCAGCATGAGCAGGACAATGAGGAGGCAGAGGAGGGGACAGGGACAGCTTCTCTCTGTGACAGTGTCTTGTTTCTCAACAGCACCCCAGTGCTTACATCAGCTGAACAACAGAGTATCCAGAAGGGAGCTGCTAAGCAAAGGAGCTGCACAGGTCTTTTTCTTTAATCAAGCAATGAAAAAAGGGAAGAAGGTATTTTTGTTTTTCATGACATGAATTAGCATAAAGCTTTGGGCCAAAAAAACCGTGTTCATCTCTGAAAGTTTTTTGATTCTATACTAAGCATGATTTCCACATCAGTTTCTCTAACAAATGTCCAGTTTTAAGTATTCACCTAGGCTGTATTTGACAGCTACATTAGTAACATATTGCAATATATCCCTGAATAGTAATATACCTACTAACAGATACAGTGAAACATAGGAGTAACGAATGCCAAGCAGTTTACTTACTTAGAGAAATTTAATATAGTATTTTTAATCAGAACTTGGATTTGGGGAAATGGTTATTCTGCTCTTTCATTCAAATAGGAAAACAAATTAATTTTAATAGGTTTTCTTGCATTCTGATCACAAATGCTATGATTTTATTGTCCATAAATACTTATTAAGGTGTGCACACCTGTCTTTATACTGCTGCATCCATAAAAACTTACTAACATATCTGTGTGTGTGTTTTTATATGCTGGCTGTGTGTGCGAAAGCTGTCTGTGTTCTCTTTTGATATGGCCCAAGGATGATTCAAAGAAGAAAACAATGGCTCGAAATATCAGTACAACAATATTGTTGTATATTTATGGAAATAAAAATTATTTTAAAAATTGAATTTTCCTGGTATTTATAAAAGACAAAATGCAGAATATGGCAACACTGACTGTCTGTCACAGAAGCACCCCTGTGCCACTTGCTGGGTAGAAAAGTGCCTTAATTCCTGGTTGTGTTAAAGCCAGCCAATGTGACTTTGGTAGGGAAAAAAGATCTTTGTATACTGCTTATCCCAGACTGCCGAACCATGTATAGCAAAGTATGGGGTTTTGTATTTGCCAAGTGTGTATAACTAAATACAAATAACTTGCAATATGTGTAGCTGTTTGGAATATGCATTTGCTTAAAATTATTAGCATTTTAGCAGCGAAATGATGTTTTGACTTTAGCACTCTACTTCAGACACATGCAGAAGAATTTCACACCTCTTCTGGTGTTGTATTGCTTCAGTCTGACTGTCTGCAATGCAAACAAGACCTACAGTCAGAAAAGATTTATTTATAAAATGCGTAGGTTTAGGAGCCACAGAATGAGTGAAACAAAGCTACATCAGCGAACCCTTACATTTTCCTATATATGTTGTAACTGCCTGAGACTGAATCACAGAGCTCATTTCTTGTAACCATTTTGGAGAACAAGTTTAACTTCATTAATTCAGCATACAAGCATAACATGAACATTATGTGGCTGTTTTGAATGCACTATATCTAACTAACTTCAGCCTGGAACTAGGGCTTTACTTTCCCTTGAGATCCTGACCCCTGGCACCTCTCCTGGAGAAGGCATTTAAGCTGAAGTCAGGCATTTTCTGACATCCCTTCCCCTCCAAACGACTATCCCACCCCATTCTCTAATGGTTGACAGCCTGAAGGTGTAAAGCATATTCCCAAATCCCTGCTCAGCCTAATCTGAAGCAGAGATTTAAGAGCAGTTTTATGTATCCTATGTGCTACCCAATTGCAACCCGCAGTGAATCCCTCAAACTGAGGGGTTTCTCTTTACATAAATAATTCAGAAGTCCTGAAAAACACATATTACAGCAATCAGCTGGAATGTGGGCTTGCTAATTGATAGACCATCTAAGGATACTCTCAGCGGAACCTCAGACTGGGAAACTTACACCCCTGTCACTAGAGCAAATGGTTAGCATATATGTTCTTATGTGTTTAGAGGGAGGTTTTCTTCAAGGCAACATGAATTAGCACATCTGAAGGGGGCAAAAAGCAGGATGAAACAGTCCTCTGGAGCGGACTTGTGAATTCTTTTACTTATGTCATGATTACACTATCACAACAAAATAGGAGTTCACAGGTGTTCAAATTTTCCAGTTGTTTATCTCCATCCTGTAGATAGAGATTATTTGATTATCTTTCCTTTAGCGGTTTCAACTAACGTTCTTGTTTCAGATGTGGAGTGTTTAAATGACTCCTTCATCTGGATGTGACAAGGAGACAGTAACACACAGACAGTGGGCAGTAATGACCAGTTTGGTGTGATAATATTGTAAGAAATGGGCTGTGTATGCCCTAAACATCAATGAACTATATAAATGCAATCTGTGGGGGCATCTGTTTTGGATTATTACTGCAGTACTTAGTTCATCCTTTAGAATACCTTGTACATTAAGAGTTTGCACCAATAGATGACAAAGAAGTTAAACTGCTGCTTCTAGTGTATAAAATAGGCCTATGAGACTGTTTTGCTTTTACCATATAGCTCAATCATACTCACCTCGCCTGGCTTCATGTGCCAACACAATTCCTTAACACAAAAATCTGTGACTGACTGGATCCATCATTATGAATTAAAAGTACAAAACAAAAAATGTGCATTGTGAAATGTATTAAAACTTAATTATTCATCATTATCTCTGTACTTGTGTGATGGATAAAATGGAGGAGGAGTGCTGTCAGTGGTTAGTAACCATAAAATTCAGCAATCCTCAATCATGCTAAAATAACAATCCAAGAAGTGTTAGGCAGTGGCATGCACTGCTTAGCAGCGGTGCTCTGGTCTTTGGCTTGGTGATTCCTAATAGAAGTTGATATCTCTTACTGGGGAGGTGCATGACTCCTCCTGCCTTTGGGTGTCCTGCTCACCTTGCTGGGGAAAGAAGGAAGGGCTAGTGCAGGAGAGACTGGCCATATCCCCTGCCACTCCCACGGCTGGCTGTCTTCAGCACAAGCCAAACAAAATCTAGATGTGTCTACACCTGAGCTACTCAGACCTGGTTCCTGTGCTTTAAACACATTCACTTGCTTTACTCTTTCAAAGGGCTGGTGAGCTGTGAGCATCCTACTAATTGGCTACTGAGGAATCACACTTCAGGGCTGAAGTGTCAGAGGTCTCTGCATTGCTCTGTGACAGGAGCTGGACTCCTTCACTAAGCCAACAAACAGTGCCATGATAAAAAGTACTGATGGTCCTGGTGAGAAATTTGTACTTCTCTTCTGGGGGAAAAAAGAAGAGTCAGTGTGATATCAATTACAAGAAGAAATTACTTCTTTCTTTAGTGTTCTGAAGCAGTCTCTGTGTTGTACTGAAGACCTTCAGCTTGATTGCCTTCTTTACAGTATATGAGATTTCATTTTTGTGATTCATGAATTTTTAACCTTTACTTGATTTTTTTCCTGTTCTCAATATCCAGTAACCTTGTATTTTTAATTTGCCAGAGTATTTTTAAAGTTGAATATAAAAGGGTTTGATTTTATAGGCACTTAATTTCCAGAAGTTGTGTTCTTAAAAAAAAAAAAAAAAAAGTGTTTTCTTCTATAGCTAAATGTGTTATTTCATGGCTTGCACAATGTTGCCAATGATAGCAAGGACAGAGTCTCATCTGCATAACTATTACATCACCTTAAAACATAGATAAATTAACTTTATTTTATCCCTTTCAAATTACCAAGTAACTTGTTCAGCTGTAACTTGGTACTTGGGTTGAATCTTGTTGCTGAAGTGGGACAGCTCATTTTTCTAGTAGCAATGCAGATGAAAATATTTTTAAAGTTCATATAGTAGAAATGTGGATACTAGAAACAGCATATTTGATCAGAAGCACATGTATTAAGAAGAGTTGATTTTTTTAATAATATTCATCTGAGTTAATTCCTGCAGCAGAGAATTTGTCTGATTGATAAGCTTAATAGATGGGCACATTCAGAACCCTTGATACTCCCCTTAACTCTCATTAAAGTTTAGAAAGGCTATCTGGCTTGTTCCTCTTTATCTACATCTGAGTAATGGTTGTGCATGTTTTCCTCCTAGACTTTCTTATATAGCCTTAACCTTAGGTGATACAGGTTTTCTCTTGCATCTGCTGTATGTTTGTACATCTCTTGATCTTAAGCAGCTGCATGTGTCTTACTCTGTGGCATAGAAATGAGAACTCAAATGTGCACTTTGAGATTTGCTCCTATATTGGTATTCAAATTTTCTTTCCCTCCCCCATATTTTTTCTTTTGGCCATCTCTGTGTGCATTCAGTGCAACGCTCCATGCTGGCGTATGCCTGATAAATGTCAGCGATAAGCATTTTTTTTGGGGGGGTAGGGCATAGGTGCTCCCTTAGAGTATTTCCCTATATGTTATTGAAAGGGTTAGTGGTCAATTTACATCCTTTTCGTGATCTCAGCACTGACCCAAGATGACTTATTCTGCCCTTTATATTTTTAATTATTTTTAAAGTAGTTTGATAGTAAGTGGGAAGAAAAAATAACGGAATTCTTTGCTTATATCTTTGGTATGCACCAATTTCTACTCATCACACTTGTAACTTTGCAACCTGGCCCTGTACAAAATGCACCACATAGCTGTTATGTATAGTTGTGCATGCATCACATTCCTCACTCTAGTACTAAAATGTACTAAAATTAACTTTAATTCTGATCTCAGCAACATCCAGGTAGAGGCCTGTTAAAGGCTGTTGTATTTGTAGTCTGTCATATCATAGACTCTCTCACAAGTCAACATGTAAAGTAGATATAATAAGTAACTTTTCCTGTCTAAAATGTTTTGACATATAGGTTTATTCATTTAGAATGAACTTCAAGTTGATGGTAGCTCATTATATCTTCTCATAAAACACACTGCATGGTAAATTAGTGCACGGGTAGTATGGATCTGCCAGCACAGGCATGCTGGTCAGGAACCTCATCCCTTGTTACTGTGTAACCAACTAGATCAGCAGAAATCTGTACTGTAGATAGGTCTTTAGCTTGATCTGATTAAAAGCCAAGATTTTCATCCTTCAGTCTTGAAGGATTTTACAGTAAAAGCAAGTGTTGTCCTGACTCATCCTAGGGAAAATTAATTTTCATTCCTTTCACTACTTAATTTCATTAACCAGGGCTGGTTAAGTCCTAACGACAGACATTCACCCTAGGCATTTGAAGAAATGAGTCCCAGTGATTGGCTGTATTTATTAACAGACATTCACACTTAGAACTGTTCTGAATTTGACTTGAAGTTATGTTGTAAATTGCTAAAATACTGTCTGCCTTTAAAATGTTGCCATTGTTGGTTTTTTGTTGTTCTGACTTTTAAGAGTTGATTGAAAAATATAAATATTCCCTGAGCACAAGGAAAGTCTTTTGATGCTACTGTAACTGATAGAATCATTAATGAAGACAAAGGCCAACATCCATGCCCAGTCTTTCTCCTTGCCTTCATAATGCTGCTAGAAGACTGGTGTACTCTTTTCCTAGCTCCTTTATCAACAGTATATGCAAGCAAGTGAAATCACTTTTGGAAAACATTTGGAAGTATTTGAGTGTAATGACCTTTAATACATAAAATCAGATTTATTTTTTTTTAAACATCCTCTAAACTGTTGATGCTTTCCCACCCTAAAGTGTACAGCCAGCATTTCCACGTGGAAATGGACATTTTCCTGTAGACATGGGGCTAAATGTGCATATTGTGGTGCATGGCTGTAGTTTGCTTGACACTTTTTGAAATGTTGGTATTTGCACGTCTGCGTCAGCAGGATTTTTAGCAGGAATCTTCTAGGATGCTAGTCGTCTTATAGGATGAAGCAGTGACCTTTCCACCATTTTAATGTATCTTTCATGTATCTTTCTACTTTTACACTGCTTGGTTGTTAAGGCAAGCATCTTGCTGCTTTGCATTCGGATTTGTCTTTCAAGTTTTTGGAGCCTTTTTTTTTTTTTTTTTTTTTTTTTTTTGCCCTACTCTTTGCAAGGAAGTAAGAAGTGTGACAGGAAGGTGTGATTTTTAATTTACACCAGAGTTCTCAACAAATAATGACTTTTCACACCCTGTTATTGCTGCTTAGCCTGGGGAGGAGTTTTATGGCTACTGTTGTCATATCAAATGAAATCCACTCATGTAATTCAGAAAGACATTCCTCTTAACCCTTTTAGGTTGTCGAAGTCTAGTGGCACAAGAGCATAAGCTGAAGTGCACCTATTTTGAGGGTCTCTGCTGCTGAAGGATGAAAATGCAAACGGTTTTATTCAAGGATGGTGTGCATTTTTTGGTAGTGCAGTGGAACAGATTCTGATGAGGTTTGTGTGGGTGAATCCTCATGCTGGCCTGGAGTTCACTGCAGGCTCAGGGTGGAATCATAGAATGTTTTGGTTTGGAAGGGACCTTTAAAGGTCCTCTAGTCCACCCCCTCTGCAGTGAGCAGGGACATAGATCAGGTTGCCCAAAGCCACTTCCAGCCTGACCTTGAATATTTCCAGGGATGTGGCCTCAACCACTTGTCTGGGTGGTTCCAGTGTTTCACCACCCTCGTTGTAACAAATTTCTTCCTTATATCTAGTCTAAATCTATCCTCTTTCAGTTTAAAACCATTACCCCTTGTCCTATCGCTACAGCCCCTGCTAAAAGGATATGTTCATGGATGTCTTTTAAGCAAGAAAACTTTTTGCTGACAGTGTCAGACACTCGTGTTCTCATCTGAAATACTTGTTCCAATCATTTCCTCTGATGCTGTTTGCTGTGGATTTCAAGCAGAGTCATGGAGCACTTGATGCTCCTTCATATCGTAGTAAAACACGTTCATAAGAAAATCACCCTCGGGAAAAGTTTTCTGCTGTCAAGGAGTTGGCAGAGCAGAACAAGCTTTGCCTGTATCAGTGTCTTCTCTTGAGGAGGTTGCTGTTGATGTTGGCATGCCATGTACCCCCTCGCGATTCAAGCCAGTCCTTCGGGGAAGGGGCACATGGTACCTGCTGGATTCATTCACCCAGGAGTGGGGGTCAGGGTCCAGGGAGCGCTGGAGCCTGGAGGACGGGACAAGCAAAGAACAGGAGGAGTAGTCCTCTCCCCTCCATTTTCCAGGACATGTATTGCCCCTAATTGTTGGTAATTGAGGGTTAAGTATTTGCTTGAGTACCTGCTTGTGGTGCAGAGAGGGTTAAGGTGCTTGATTTACTATAAACATATATGTGACAGACTCTTCTCTGATGGTAGATTTGGGGGGTTTTTTTCTTTCTGTAAAATGTCAGCCATTTCCTGATGAGCTGGTGGTGGTGAATTTCACACCTTTTTTTCTTCTCTGTGTGGAAACCTGGGTGTTAATGGTACTGGAACAGGTCGTGTTTTATAAGGAATGAGGCTGGCTCTCAGAGCAGAGGGAGAGCAGGGAAGGGAGAGGAGGTGAAGAAAGGGATTCAAGGAAGCTGCCACTTGCAACAGGCATTAGCTGGATTATTTTGCACTATTTCTATTCAGAGCTTGTAAGTGTGATATTGTTTGCTAAGTGCATTTTTTCCTATGAAATGTTGGAGTTCCGTTTAGAGTTCAGCATAAAAATAATCTTCTCTTTTCATTTCACAATGAAATTTAGCATTGAAACACCTGAAGATGGAAAATTGGTCGGTTGATCAAGTCTGCAACTGGTTGAGATGGAGTAATTTAGGAGAACTAGTTCCTAAGTTTCGTGGTAAGCATTTTTGTTGTTTGTGTGGGGTTTGTTTACTTTTTCTTTCTATGCCTCTAATTGGCACTGCCTGCCTTGTTTTGAGGCATGTATATTTATGCTAACTTCAGACTTTTGCAGAAATTTATTAGGGTGAGAACTGACATAGATCTGATAAAGCAAAATAAGTGTGCAGGTTTCTTACAAAGTCTCTGAGAAATGCTGGGGGATGAGATTAAGCCTGCATATAAACAGATACACCTTGAATCAGAGCTGGCAGCTTTAAAGGCTTGACAGGGCCTATTTTATATTGTGTAAATCTTTTGAAATGATGCAACTGTAATGTGTAAATGTTTTATGCCTCTGTATATAACCACTCTACAAAGGAGTGCATGAGAAACTCAGGCGAACAGGCTGGTTGGTGTGTGCTCTCTTAGAAAGCTTACTTTCCTTCACTAATGAAGTGACAGTCTGCTGTGGTCTAAGCAAGGCCTGATTTAAAGCATTAAAATAGTCAGCTCGCTGCTGCTGTATGTTTCAGACTTGGCTTTTTTTTGTCAGGGGAAGGTGTCTGGCCGGTGATTAGGGCTCCTGACACTGCTTGGGAAAGGACAGTAGCAAAAACATCATCTGTTTAGCAGGTGAAGACCATCAGCAGTAGAAAGCATCCTTGCCTTTGACCTGTACTCCATCATCATGTTTTTAAGCATATAGAATGTTTCTGTAATGATAAAGTTATATTCCATTAATTCTTTAATCCTCTGCAATCTACAGAAGAAGAAGTAAGTGGAGCAGCTCTTCTGGCTCTTAATGATCGTATGGTGCAGCAGCTGGTGAAGAAGATTGGGCACCAGGCAGTGCTGATGGACCTGATTAATAAATACCAGCAACAAAAAAGTGGTTTAGAAACAGCTTCTCCAAAATTTCCAGAAGTAATCAGTGGGTGAGTTTGTACATGGTACAGAAAATACCAGTCTGTGTAAAGTTGTATTCTCTTCATAGCATTTAAAAAGTGGCCTTTACTAGCTCTTCAGCTGCAAATTGTAACTGTTTTTTATATCTTGAATATTTCTAACAACAGGGAAATGCAAAATAAGGTCATTACCTTGTGGTTTTAAATGAGGGCATCAACATTCCTGAACACCACCATTAATTAATTTAAACTGCTCTTCATTTCAAGTTCTGGAACCCGGTTTTCATTTGTGCGAAGCATCATTGACCTTTCACTAGAGCTAGAATTTTTTGTATTTGTGATATTAAGCTTTTGAAGCATTTACTTTTAAATGTTTGCAAGTCTTGGTGTAAAATAGTGATTTAGGCAGAGACAGCATTTGTGTCACAGATGTATTTAAATTCAGTCTCTCAAAGGAAGGTCTGAATTTGATCTAGGTGTAGGCATTTAATAATCCCACTGTGTGGAACTGGATAGATTTTTAGAAAACAAATTCCAGAGATTGACTTAACTGAGCATGTTCTGGCTCCTGGTTGAGCTGGGTTTCTTTTCTTGCTTGTTTGCTTGGGGTTTCTTTGGGGGG